>NW_008653396.1:116378-151390 GCF_000695815.1 Acanthisitta chloris | reverse complement strand
GAATTTTCAGAGATCTAGTAAACATGACCCTTTTTTTTGGAAGAAACACTGAAGAAATCAATAGCTTTTAGTCTAGATAATCCTCAAGAATGTAAAATTTAGCTGCAAAGGGGAAGGTGATAGACTGTTCTCTGCTAGAGAAAATACATACAAAAATAGCTTAAACTCAAACAAGGAAAATTTTAGAAGTAGATTAGAGAAAATATATTTTTCAGGAATGGTTTCCAAATCTGTATTTCCACACTACACTGAAGAAATCAATAGCTTTTAGTCTAGATAATCCTCAAGAATGTAAAATTTAGCTGCAAAGGGGAAGGTGATAGACTGTTCTCTGCTAGAGAAAATACATACAAAAATAGCTTAAACTCAAACAAGGAAAATTTTAGAAGTAGATTAGAGAAAATATATTTTTCAGGAATGGTTTCCAAATCTGTATTTCCACACTAAGGAAGGAAGGAAGGAAGGAAGGAAGGAAGGAAGGAAGGAAGGAAGGAAGGAAGGAAGGAAGGAAGGAAGGAAGGAAGGAAGGAAGGAAGGAAGGAAGGAAGGAGACATTTTCTGTTTAGAGACATCTATTTTTCAGATATAAAAACTTTGAAACCCACTGCAGACTTTTAAGAATCCTCACTGAGGTTAGTGCTGAATAGGCATTTCTTTATCTATTTCTTATGAATGCCAAGTGAGTACCTGTCTGTATGTCTGTGCAACCCAAATAATTTTTGTCTTCAATGCTGAATTTTTCAATACTGACTTTTCTAGGTGCAAATTTTACATTATTTATGAGAACATTTCTAATTTCATGACCAATTAATCTGCAGACTATTCTGTTCAGATTTGACCACCAAAAAACATTTATGAGCATTCATTCCTCCTCTGCATAGTTGTTTGATTCGAAAATGGAAGTTTATTGTGTTTCTGCCCTTCAGGTTTCTGCTAGTTTCTCTGAAATTTTCACAGCTGCCTTTATCTGGCATCAGTGACACAGTAACCTATAGATCTATTTATGTAATAATGCAGGCAGCTTGTCTGCGTTACATGACAATATAAATAGATTCCCTTAGGCTAATTATCTGTTATCTAAAATGTCTACAAAGAGGTGACCAGTGGTACAACAGATGACTTCCTTTTTCATCATTCTATAAATTTACTTCTTATTACATGACAGGAGCTAAGTACATACATTAATGAATATATTTCAGTGTGTTGAAAGGTTTTATCCACACTCTGGGAGCATATATGTAGATGTTGCTTATAATTACCTACCCTTGTGTTTATATAATAAATAGAAAAGTCAGTCCAGAACTAATAAGTAACATAGACAGTATAATTTAATGGTAAAACATCTGAGGCATTATGACAACTTTTTCTTGCACTTATGATTAAACATTTCTCTATTAAGGGCTGCTGAGAGCAGCATGAAAGCAGTTCTCATCTTTTGCTGCTGCTGATGTCACCAGTTTCAGCTTAGCACTTTCAACAGATATTGTGCTGTATATTAGATTGAAAATGCAGCCCAAAGCCTCCTAGCAAAACTGATGCAAACCTGTTTGTAAGCTCTCTTCTGGAAAGATGTCACAGTTTGTCATACTGATTTGAATGAATTCTCTTGGGTGTTGGGCAAAGTTCTCCTGAAACACCTGTTGGAAAGTGCAGTTGTCAGCATTGTGTCAAAGCTGAGCAGGACTGGGAAAGGTTTAAATTATAGTCCTAATATTCAGCGCATCCATCTGCTCATGGGAATATATTTTTTTACATTGTAATGCTTCTTATGCAGAGCCTATCTCCAGCTCTGGCAAGGAAAAGCTTTTCCCTGCCATCCCTGGCCTCATGTTGGGCTGCAGAGCTACTCTGCTCTGGCCGAGTTGTCTCCCTCTGCTCCCCTCCTGCTCAGCCAACATGCCTCTGACCAGCGTTTTGGCTCATCAGCCATCTTCAACACAGCCATGTTCACAGCCTGCTGTTTTTGAAATCGTGTCCTCCCTGGGCTTTCAACATGTCTGAAGGATTGCTGTCCTCATTCTGCCTCTGTGTTTCTTGATAGGTTCCAGATCTAATGTTTCACTCCTGATCTGCTTCAACTAAAATCTCATCCTGACCTGTTTTTCCCCAGTTACATTGTTATCATGCTGCTGTGAGAAGCTACTGTCTGCTGTATCTTCACTACCTGTGGTACTCAGTTCCTTTGTCTATTTTTTAATTTTTCAGAGGAATCCCTTTTGGACTACTGCCCATGCTGCTCCTCATGTTTGCTTTATGTTGCTATCCAAAGCTGCTATGTTCTTTTCTGGTCTTTCATGAAAACTCTTCTTTTTTAAGATTTCTATCTGAGTTTGCCAGAGACTGGTAGGGCACACATAGAGAATGGTACAGTCTTATTGCACTGTCTTCTGCATCTCTATCCTGCAGTTGCTTTCTCTAGACAATCTAGTTAGTTTTGGGCAGATACCATGTTCAGGTAGGGTTTGGAGTGTTGCTGAACACCACCAGAACAGTGCTGCTGGTATCTTCGTGCACTGGTCAGCATGTATTTGGATAGCACTTTCTTCTTCTAGCTGGATGTGAGTTTAGGGTGGGCAATATAAAATTCTGGGAAAAGTTCCCAGCGATGCCTTACTAACAGGGAATGTGTTCTCTTTACCTGATTATGACATAGATGTTAATAATCTTTTCCCTCCTGTGTTGCTGAGAGGAGGAAGGAATAGGAACGTGAATGTGCCTTTTGTTGTTTGCCTCAGACAGCCAGAGGCAAATGAAGCTGACTTTCCTAATCACATAGATACAAAGTGGGTAGTTTCCCACAGAAGAAAACCACCTACATGACTCAAAATTCCTTTCTGTTCAAATGTTTCTATTATTGTTTGTTTGGATAACTAGGAATTTCAGCAACACTGAATATGATTCACCCTTGACAAGGGGAACATTGGGAGGGCAAGAACATTGTGGCCAGCTTTGTACCATGGTAGGGATGGTCGAGTCACACTGTGAGGTATGTGGGTTACAGCAGATCCAGCTGTGATTCCCAGCTTGCATGGAGGTTTGCAGGAGGTTTTATTCTCTGTGCAATCTACCTCTTACTATTAGTTGAATTAGGAAATGAAGGTCTTAACTCTAGTAAGTGCTGAGATCCCTGGCTGTAGTCCAGACATTTATTAAGCATGCGTGAGTCAGATAATTTCTTTGGAATTGATGATGTGCTTAAAACTTGAGCACATGCTTAAGTAATTTACTGAATTGGGACCAGAAATCTTGGCGACTTGCAGGATCAAACCCTAAAGTAATCTAAGCATGTTTTTTTTTATTTCAGTTAAAGAAAATTTCTCCTCACATCACTCCTAGTGCCTCATCTTCTTTAATAACTATTTAGGCACCTTTTTATTAAAAAAAATATATACAATTATCTGGGATAAAGTTTCTCTTTAAAGTGATAATTCAGATTTAATTGTTTTTTAAACTTTGTTTTGTATATACTACCAGATATCCTGCACAGTTCTATTTTTTGACTATTTTACAGGACCACTTAATTATGAACATAACTCTTAATGCAGATCAGTAACATACGTAACTCAATCCAAAAGACAGCAGGTTCAGAGCATGAAGGACTCAGATGCAGCTATCAATTTCAAAGAAATCTTCCATTGTTCCACCTTGTACTATATCTGTGTTTTTGTTTAATTCTGATTTCCATGCCCCTGTTGACAAGCTCTGAAATGAAACAAAGCTACCTTACATTATTGCAATTAAAGCACAAGTTGTTAGGATGACAGGAGTAATTTTGACAAAACAGTGTTTGGTGGTGTGAAGTGTTTCAATGAGAAAGATTTGCATTCAAATATAGACATGGTTTAGCTGTTGCACAACAAATTAAGAAAATTTAACTGAGAACTAATAAAACACTGGCCTATTTAATCACAGTGTCTAGATTATGCTAAAAGATTCCCTGAAAATAACATTTCCTTCTTTGAAAACTGTTTTGTGATGTAAGAAGAGAAACACAAATCAAATGTCCTCTGCATACAGTGTTATGTCTGCTATTCAATATCTCTTTGCCTGACTCTACTAATTTCCATGATATCCTGAATTATTTGCCTTGGCATTTCAATTGGAATTTCAAAGGACAACAGACATTATGGAAGACTGGGAAATTTTTTCCATCAAAACCTAAGGACTGTCCTGTATAAAAGAACTATGACCTATATATAATATGTATATAATTATTATATATATGTAAATAATTTTTTCCCCTGAGTGAGATGTAGGAGACAAAGTATAAGAAAAGGCTTTGTTTTCTAGAAAAATAAAGGCCTCTTTGTTGATTAGAGATAGTGCATTTTTTCAAGAATATACAGCACTGAGTAGTCCTGTGATATTATCTGATCCATTCTGTTGTCATAGTGCAATGACTCTGTACTGCTACACCTCTGAAAACAATATGGAGGCCTAGGACAGTGCTATACTGAGATCTTCTTGCCTGTAAGAAGAGAGTGAAATACACCTTCATAAGGTGATTCATAAGGAATCTTTTTTTGTTTTGTTTTGTTTAGGTATCAGAACAATGAATACCCTACTCTGAAGTAGTGTGGTGGTTTGGGCTGAAGTAGAGTTAACTTTCTTTACAGTAACTAGTATGGAGCTAAGTTTAGGATTTACACAGAACACAGGGTTGATAATGCAGAGATGTTTTTTTATTGCTGAGCAGAACTTACACAGAGTCAAGGCCTTTGCTGCTTTGTGTACTGTCACACTGGCAAGGAAGTTGGGAATGCATGGGAGATTGGGAGGAGACACAGCTGGGACAGGTGACCCAAACTGACCAAAGGGATATTCCATACCATATGACATCATGCTCAGTATATAAGGTGGGAGGAAGAAGAAGGGAGGGGGGACATCTGGAACCGTTACGTGTGATGGGGCCCTGCTCTCCTGGAGATGGCTGAACACCTCCTACCCGTGGGAAGTGGTGAATTAATTCCTTGTTTTGCTATGCTTTTGCTTTCTGTATTAAACTGTCTTTATCTCAACCCATAAGTTTTCCTAGCTTTTACCCTTCTGATTCTCTCCTCCATCCCATGGGTGGGGGAGTGTGTGAGTGGCTGCAAGGTTTTTGATTGCTAGCTGGGGTTAAACCATGACAAGTAGTTGGCCAGATTTCATTATAGAGCTGCCTGTTTTACCTGAGTAAATTCCATGCAGGAAATCTGTCCTAAAACCAGACTCCTTTGCATCTGTTTATCCATTTTGAGTTAAAACAAAAACAACGGTATTGGGCAAGAGATTTCCTGTCATACTTCAGAGCTGAAATTTTCTCAAATTGTGAAAGTGAAGTCTTCCATTTAGCTGTCCTGGAACACTTGTGTTTAATAAGGTTATGGTCTCTCTTGTGCTAGCCTGTCATGATTTGCAAACTACTATGGTAATCAAAGATACTAGCCTAGATGGCTTTTTTCTGTTTCTAAACATTTTCTAATCCTTGCAGACCGGTTCACAGTGTCATATGAATAAAATGACAGGATGGAGTCTTCTTTGCTCAGCTTCTTATGTAGGTAGCACAGAAGGGGCTGAGTGACTCTTCAAGGGGACCTGGCAGACCTCAGCATGTGTAGATACGCTGACATGTACAATCAGAGCCTGGAATTCTCTTGCCCTGGAGGCTCATGAAGACAACCAGGTTTACTTTGCACAGCATCCATCCATCCTCTGCTGGAAGATGTCTCATATCTACTTGGCTGGGAGCCACACATCCCACTGCACCTTGTTGTCCATACAAATTAGAAACAAGCACCTCTGGAAAGAGTACTCCTAGGGCAAGCCCTAGGTAATTTCTCCAGGTTTCTGGCACGTACTTAAAACCTGATTACTGAGACAAGTGTATGTATGAAATCTACCTGTTTATCCATATGGGAAAAAAGAGCAATCTATTTTCTTTTGAAATAAAAGTGATAAATGACACTGGTGCTAATTGGCAGGAAGAAAGGGATGTGAAGAAAGGTCACCTTAGAAAACTAAGGATGCTTCCTTTGCTTGGTATGTGGTATTTGTCTTTTGTGAGGTTTTATGGAGTTCTTGGCCATCAAGATCAGTGATGTCTCCTTGATTTCTCAGGTCAACATACAAGACATGAAAAAAAAATCCCCTCTATGTTTCTATCTCCTCCCCCTGCTCCCTGCCCTCTGGAGTTATATGAAGTTTGTGGAAGCAGAAGTCTCTGGGTTCTGTAGAATTTCTGGGTACAATGATCTTCAATCTTAAGACTGTTCACACTTCTTTGTGTTTAATACTTCTCAAATGCAAGTAATACTGGAAAGATCCTGTATCCTGTATGATTTTCATATGAATTTTCATGTATGTAATATCTAAAACCCTTGCAAATCTGGACATTGTTATTGTACCATGTGTTGAAATTTCAGGCTGCACAGTGCAATATTCTTTCAATGTATCATTTAAGATTTTGTGTGTATAACATCAGATATCTGGAATTTTTTGGCATGTATGGCGTTATACCACTTCATACTACCTAATAACCCAGGCCAGTTTCTTTTGCAAATGAATGTTGACAAAATTCAGAATAAATCCCTATTCACAAATGTGATTGTCACTAAAGACTGACAAATGAATACAGAGTTTCAGGATTGGAAAAGGTAATCTGTGCTCAGCATGAAGGCTGTGCACACTGATTTAGGACTTGAGACTTCAGCATGTGACTTCAAAAGGGCTGGTGCTCAAAGGACATTTTTCTTGCTTGCCCTTTCTTTTGAAGTGTGCTATTGTTGTGAGGGAAAAAGCACATCCTGCAATACCTACAAAGAGCCTGGCTGTACTATCCACTGCTCACGTCAAGCAGTGTCTTATGTAAGAAGTTCCATTCACTTCAGTTTAAACACTGATGTAAGTGAAGATTATCCAAAGCAAGCATGGTTTGCAAGAGCATACCATAAAAACACACACACACAAGAAAGAGTATTACAGAAGCCAAGAGCCTGATATTCACACCTGGCTGTATTCTTTGAGAGTAGTTAAAATAGGGAAGAAAAATCATTCTCTAAACAACTGAATAAAAATATCCTTAAATCACAAAGGGTTCTGGTCCCGTATATGAAATGAGTAATCATATTAACAACAGAATCAAGGGATAGGAATATTTTGAACCTATGGTGGGACAAAAGGAGAGAAGGGAAAAAAATCAGTGTGGAGCTCTACATTTCTAGGCATTCTTGAAAATATTGGAAATGGCAGTTTGGAGATTTTTTTTAAGCTAAGTGAATCGTGGCTTTCCTCGGAACAGAGACTTTACAAATTCCTTTTTGACTGTCATCTGCAAATCATTTGAGTGCTGGTAAACAGAACTCTCGATGTTGTTCTGATAACAGAGGGAAGGCTGGAAATAAGGAATTCCACCCTTGAAACTGTTAAGGTAAGACTAAAATTGATGTGTATTGGATCAAAGGGTGGAATATTTTCCAGATGATCCTCTGTTTCTTCTGAGAAAAAGAGAAATAATAAAGAACACAAACCCAAAAAATCATTTCCAAGGTGTTAAGTTTCAGTTGCTGAGCATGGGGATTCAATTTAAAATTTTGTGTCCTGCTAGGATGAAACCTAAATTTGACAGTGAAACCCACTTTATATTCTTGCTAGTTCTTTTACTACAAATGAAAAGTTACAGTCCATCAACAGCTATAGATGTCTGGTGCAGAAGGAAAAATCAGATGAAAATAATCAATGGAAATTATTTTCCTGTAATGTTTGTTTTATAACATCCTTATGTGTATGAAGATAACAAGGCCAGAGGAGGTTTCTAATTTAAATGAATCCTTAAATTTTATTGTTGGGGAAAGTGGAAGCTTTTAGTATAGAGTCTACGGAAGTATTAGTCATTACAGTCTTGGAAAGTAAATAGGAATGTCAGCACAAATCAGCATCCACTTAAATTTCAGTATCTGCAAGCCACAGAGGGAGATACTTCTGGTATTTCATCTTCTGCCCTCTAAGAACTTATGTAAATGTGGTGAGCTCGCTGGCCTATGTAAAGCAAATGCTATGCTCTCAGATCCATTCCTTGGAAGCAATGACCACATCAAACAAATAACAAAAACATTACAATTGCCACCACTGTTCAGTTTTCTCCTATTTTAGTAAAATAGGACAAGGATGAGATTATAACAGAGAAGGAACTGTGTTCTCTCCTTCTGTGTAGTACCTCCATATCTGACTTTTTACAGGAAAGCTTATTCTATCAGCATCAGTGTTTCAAGTTTGGGATTATTTGAGGGAGTGCCAGGGAACACTGATCATCACCTAGGGTGGGTTGTGCAGCCCAGCTGTATGACACAGGGAGGGAAGGTGTGCTGCCAGTATGGCTGCATGTTCCCCCTGGTCCTTGCTCCACTGTGGGACTGCAGTAGTTTCTTCATGGATGCTTGGCAGATTGTTTTTTTCATTTAAAAATAAGATTTTGACTTGTACATTTAACCTCTGTAGGTTGTCTGTTGTGGTTTTGTGTACAACTTCAGCTCAACTCTCCTCCCCAGTCCTCTTTCCTGATATGCTTGTCTCCTGTCCATTTATCTGTCCCTAATGTGATCATCACATCCCATGCAGCAGTTTCATCTTTCAAGGGGTTTGGCTCCAGCAGCAGAGAGTGTTGAAGGCACAGGAAAGGCAGCTGCCCTGCTCTTTGGGGAGAGGCTTAACTTTTCTCAAAGACTGACTCACAATATGGTGTGGCATGTTTCTGCTGGACTTTTGTGGGAGTAACAAAGGAGACATATCTTACAAAAGGCTTCTCTTCCATCCCATTTCAAACCTATGCTCTGAAAAATGGAGAACTGGAATTTTTCACAGAAAAGGTTGCTGGAATTTTTCACAGAAAATTCACCAGAATTTTTGGTGTGTAAGTCAAGTGCAGTATTCTGTCCGCCATTATTTTTGGAAGGGGGCTCACAGAGGTTTTGGCTGAAGTGATATATAAATCCTCACAGACTGCAGTAAAAATAGTTAATCAGGAATAAAGGCAAAACAAAGTCTTTAGAATGGAACTGTTGTTGAACTCCTTTTATATTTTGCTACCATTCAGAAGAGAGCCTTCTGTTAACCACCTTGCAGCTAACTATGATAACAAAATTAAAAAAAACTCTGCCTCATCCTAAATATCTAATATACATTTGGCATTGCAGCACACAGTACAACATTCTGTGAATCTACAGACTTTTCAAGATGGGGATTTTATCATTTATTCTGGTAAATTGACTTTTCACTGAAAACATGGGAAAAAATGAATTAAGAACTCTAATAACCAGCCAGCAGGAAATGCAAAAATAAATTTAAAATGATAGCTATGTTCTGTGTCTATATGGCTTCCCTCGCAGAGAGTATCTCAGCCTGCAAATTATCCAAACTCATTAGTATGGAATCCTAAATTCCAGTAAAATTCCTCCCTCCCATTTTCTTGACCCTCTGCTACTACTGACCTACTGTACAGCTCATCTCAGGGCTAACTATGACTAGATGTAAGTGGGACAGATATTCTTCAAATCCGCTACAAGCAGTGCCACCTTTTCCAATTTTAAGTTGAAGCTGCCAGTATAGACAGCTACAATCTGTAGCTTCAAAATTAATGCAGGCCATGCTCTTTCTCCCTACTCTCCTCAAGAGGGTAACAGTTATTTTCATAGTTATTCCCAGGAGCCCATTAGTAAATCTGAATATCTTTGTGTTGGGGTCATAGGAAAGATTCAAACTGACATTCCTTGCAAATGTGTCACCAGTAAGATCCAGTCCCTTTCTGGAAAAAAATATTTATTGACAAGTATTTAAGACAATATTTCAGGACATTAGGTGTTGGCTAAACACAGCATATTATCATAACATTCTTTTGCTGATTAAAGACCTTTCTAACACTTTCTAACTGATGTGGAGGGTTTCTAAAGCTGTATTCTCTATTACTACATATTGTATTGCATGAGGTTTGCTGTGGCTCATATCATCAGAAACCCATATTAGTGCATTATACACCTCAGTGCTGATAGTGCTGCTTATAGTGGTGATATCACTCCATTCCCACTCTCAGTCTCTTGATGCTCTCAGTATACACTTACATTCTCTCTACAGTCTATTAAAGCTTTTAATGAACACGTCTTGATTTGTGGAGGTCAAATCATGGATTTCTGCTCAAATCTCAGTTTGCATGATTCAGATTTTAACTTGGTCGTTTCAGGCAGATATAGTCCTTTTCCTCTTAAATTGGTGATGTTATTTTCAAGCAGTGTTGTGTTCTATATGCATTTACATTAAAGAGAAATATTCATCCTATGACAGGAATCTCTTGTGATACTAAACATTGTACAAATTGTTGCAGCTATTTTAAACACAGTCCTCTTTGTATAGTCAGTAAATACAGTTTCAAATTGTGACTTCTTTTTAAACTCCAATATGGTAATGATTATAAAGACTCCTTTTCCCACTTTGGAAAATGTTCTGAGTCTCAAACAGGCTAATGGTTTATTAGTAGTTGATTTACTGTCCTCATTAGTGTGTGGCATGTGGCAGTCAGTTTCCTGGTTACTCATCACAAATATTCAGGAGGATTAAGTACTGAAAAATATTGCTTTTCTAGAACAATAATGGTGACAAAAATCACTAATCTTTTATAAACCATTTTTTTTTCTGGCCAGTTTTCACTTTCAGACATTGGGAGTCAATCATATAAAATTAACAAACTGCAGTTGACAGTTTATTTCAATCAATCATGATTTACAAAAGGGAGCTCTAAAAAAATCCAAAATAATACTTTATAGCTGTCACTCTATGTGCTTTTGAAAAATGAAACTGACTGCAGGGTTCTGCAAGGCTTGCCATCATGTGTGTGGGGGGGAGTGGTGTGTGCACACACAAGCACATACTGGGTCCTATTGACTGTTTTCTTATGTGAGTTTTACCTCCTGCACCCAGGCTGGTTGCTGTCTGACTACTGTTACAGAGGGAGGTAAATTTTAGTAGTAGATGAAGCTTAGAAAGAGCATCCAAACATTGCATTTTATCCTACTGTGTGAACAAACGCATTTGGAATATAAAGTACCTTACCAAGCTGCAGCCACACATTGCATCTGGTTGATTGGGGTTCATATTGTTTTGTCATATCATAAAACATCAGCTCTCTGTCACTTCAGCTGTGAGAAGATTTAAGGCCAGTAAGCCTCATCTTTCTCTGCAGGAGCATAATTTCCTTCTCTTTTGAATGGTTCCCCTTTGGTTTCTCCTGCTTATGTCCTTCTGCAGCACTGGAGGAGAAGCTGAATGGGGAAAAGGGGATAATGGATATAAGGAGAAACCTACATATATGAACATTATGAATTTTTCAAGACTGCATGAGACATGATATTGCAGAGAGGTGGTGAGACTCTGAAGCACCTCAGGGCCAGAAGCGATGGTGCCAGGTTTGGGCAGGCACATGGTCCTACAGAAGAGGGAGTTCATGATGCTACAAGCATGGGAACACAAAGATAAAAGTAATTTTAATACCTCTCTGAAAAATAAAATCATGTACACAGAGGTCAGCCAAGGGGACTACTTAAGAACAAAAACAGCAAAAGAGAGTTTGATGATATTAAGGTTAAGCAGAGATTGGCAGGCCACCTATCTCTGACATCATGGTTTCCCTTGGAAGACTGGAGACCTAATATTTCTTGTCAAAGCCTGAATTTTGTCACCAAATTTCCTAGCTGTGTGGTTTTGCTTATAAGCATGAAAGCAAGTAAAAGGTAACCATCACACAGTCATAGTTCATTTCTAAAAACAATAAATTGGATGTAAAATAGGACATGTATTTGTAAGAGAAGAAATATAAATAGCTGAGCACCATTATCCAAATATTTCAGGATTCTCAAAGAAGTTTTGTTCCTCAGTTAATGTGTGCAACATCCTGGGAGTCTAGCAACCATTTATTTTCATTATTTGCTAATTATCTCATCCAGCATTACCTAAGTTAGCTGTCTATTTTAAGCTCTTTGTCTAGACTCCTACTGTATTCAGTGAGGAAAGACAAGACAATTGCTCTCACTGCCTCTCTCTGCTCATAGGGAGAGTTTAGATGAATAATTTTGACTGTCTAACTTTCTGATGCAGAAAATTCATTAAAAGAAATTGCATCCTTAGTAATTGTTGAAGTATAGGAACCTGAAAGTAAGAAAACATACAGAAAATATGATTGGAGAATACAGGTACCATTGTTCAAGTTAAAAAATATCTTATGTGTTACTTTCTAATGCAGATTAAAAAAACCCAAAAAATAAATTTTATTCAATTCATAAGTAAGCAAATAATATAAGAAGCAAATATAATTACAAATATCAAAAAGAAATTGAGACTGTCTGGCTATCTAAAATGTAAAAAAACTTTAGCATCTTGGATCAAATTCTGCTCTGAACTGTATTCATACAACATTACCAAAGTTATGAGTACTACATAGGTGCGAGGACAGAATTTGAATATTGTGTAGTGTCATGTGAGATCATACACTTTCATTACCTAGAAATTTATATGATGGGAATAAAATGGATTTTATGTGATTCTTAAAATTCTTGCAAAATCTGGAACATGGCTTTTCTTCAAAGGTTGTGCAATGTTTAGTTATTGGTAAAAAACCCAATAAAATACATGCTGAAATTCTCAGTTTCAATCTGCAAATAGCTTTATTGCATTTGGCAAAGCCTATCTTTAACTGTTTAAAATGGAGTGTGCATCCTTCTGTTCTGGCATATGGAAAGGGCAGAACTAGGGAATGGTGCTTCTTGTTCTGACTGGGACTCCTTGGATTGCCAAGTGCAGGAGCAGTCTCTCCAGCAGTTTTAATTTATAAGGAAAGGTGATTAATTGCTAGACTAGGTTTTGCTTTTCTTTCCAGTAAACTCTTGTCAAGGAGTTTAGGTAACTTAACCAGAAGCAGGTTTGGGCACTTGCTTTGGCATCAGTGGTAGGCTGTGGTTGTTTACATTCTTTTCACATATTACTTTCCCATTTTTAATATTCTTCAAAATTTAACAGTTCTCTTTAAGTGCTAGAATCCTGCTACCCATTACTATGGTTACGGATCCTGAATCTTTACCTCTTTCACTTTCTTCTGCATGTAGAAGTAATAACATACCCTGGTGCTGGGGGGTATCAAACAGGATACAACATGCTAATCCTAGCTGGGCTGTAATGGATATCTATGCAATACCAGGAAATATTCTCATTTGATGAACCTACGGTTACTACTCTTGTCCTTTGTGGGACAATAAATGTAAGAAAAAATTATTCATTCAAACTAGGATGAAAAGTATATTTCAGATAACAAAATCTAGAAGTCAGGTTAGCAAAAGAGTACCATAAAGACATTTATTTTTCATTAAGCATTATTTCTTCACAAAACAAACTGCAAACTCTTGAAAAGTTTTATTAGTATTAAAACCAGACATTTTTTATAATTATTAGTAGCAATAACAAAGCAACAAGATATGTATGTGAAAATGGTACCCAGCATTCCCAGTCTAGAGATGCACTGTACTGAGCAGGAAAGCAAGCAGTTGTTATCATATATTACCATATATTTCACTTTTGTAATTAGTTTCACCAGAGGATCTGAGGATATGTGCCAGGTGAAATTCACTTAACTGAGGAGAGATAAATTAGACCCCTGCTCCATCCATTCACATTTCCTTTTACAGCCACAGAAAAAGCAGCAGGGTAGTTTGTAGGTCAATGATGTGCAGTGCTCTGACTCAAATGTTATCAGAAAAAAGCAGCACATTTTGTGCTGTTAAATGGTAACACATTGAGTGTCTCCTGCTTTGTCCCACACTTGCCTTCCTCTCCTTTTTAGTCTGTACTGTCACTGGGCACTGTGTGGCACACATTCTTTGCTGGAAGGGCCACAGGTTTGTGTGGCAAGTCATCTCCATTCAGCAGCACCGTGTCAAAGTGGAGTCTGACAGCTATGTGGAGGATTAGATAACTTTTTTGACAAGGTTGTGAAAAAAGGCAATAAAGGTTTTTATTTAAAGCTCACATTTTATATGATGCTAGAGCACCATGTTATGTTTTCTTCTATGAAGTATTTCCATCATCTTATAGAATACTAGCTTTCTGGGGAAGAAAGTGATTAAGCAAACACACACAGCAAAGTGCACTAGAGAGCCTTATGTTTTCCTTGCAACGAACATGCACTCAGTTCTAGATTATCCGTGCAGCAGGGTGTGCATTTGTGTTGTCCTAGTGGTGAAGGGACTATAGGGTTGTTTTTGTTAAAATCTGCCCACATACTTCTAAAATATGTTGGCAGTCCAGGATTCCTGCTCCGATAGCTTCAGTGCCCAAGTTTACCACATGTTCTCCTGGTTTGCATCACTTTCTTTTTTCAGTAAGTGCACTTTCATTTCAGTGCCCCAGTTGTCATCTTCCTTGCTGCTCACTTGTGTGCACCTCAGGAACTTTGCCATGAGAGCCTGGGGGAATGTGTGCACACATAAGGAATGGATTAAATCAGGGGTGCAAAGCTATTAAACCTAACTTGCAATATGACTGCTGCCAGCAGTGAGATCTGGAAATGGGCTGATGAGAAGAAGCACAACAGGAAGGTGGGTTTGAAACTGGTTTTGCTATAGCTGTGTGAAAAGTGTTGTACATCTGCCCCACAGATGGCCATAGCTGGAAGACCATTTCTGAGTGTGAAGCATGCATTGCTGTTTCAATTTAGGGTATATGGAGGATTCAGACTGAAGAGTGATTGTAACATATGTAGCACATAGCAAGTTAGTTTTAATCTAAAACTGCATGCCATAGGATGCAGCTGCCAAGGAGGTATTCAGGTTTATCTGCAAGCACACTTCGCTCACAGCAAACCCAACATTCTGGGATGGGGTTTCTGCTATTCCTAGGAGCAAAGCAGATGATCAGAAGATAGAACTAGCCCAGTTATGTTTGTATGTGCACAAAACCTGTATGCTAATTGCAGGGTAGATGTAGTTTTCCTATCTGTCAACACACAATGTTGGTTATTACTAATCTGAATTTATATAGAATATCCTTCAAACTGTAACAGTGGGACATATATGTTTATGTTCAATGAACTCCAAGAATACAAAGCAAAATATTACTCCACAATAGATTATTTCATAGAATGTTTTCCAATATGCATACATATAAAATAAAGACTTTTACATTGTGATATTTTTTCATGTCATAATTTTGAGCGTGAATGTTAACAACCATGAAATGATGGACTAGAGCACACTATCCATAATAACAAAATAAAAGGTTGTCTTTACTATGAAAATCACACAGATGTTGTCCCCAGGAAACAAGGGAATACTGAATACTTCATGCATGAAAATTTTGGGCAAGGGTAGGAGACACAATACTCATAGCATTTTACTGTGTTCCTGACAAACATATGTTTCACAGATTTTTACTTCAGAGCTGCTTAAAAAGAACTCAGTATTTGATAGCCGTGCATGAAACTAGGCACTGACATCAGAAGTATTTTGATGGTACAGATAAAATGTGGTTGTTTTTTTGTCTAAAGCTATACTGCTGAGACCTAGGGCTTTTGCTCTCTTATCAGCATGTGTCATATGTAGGTACTTGACCATAAAAACAAACCAACATTTAATCATAATTAAAATTTCCCCCTTGTTTCTCCCATCAACATGAATACTGGAAACACTCTCTAAATATAAAAAGAGCTAAGCAGTGAGGCAGACTTCAGAAAGTAACTAAAGAATCCTATTTCTCTCCTGCAAGGAGAAGTCTATCTTAGGAATGGACTAGACAGACTTGCCATGGATAGCCTAGGCACATTTAATTCTTCCTCAAAGCAAGCAGATAGACTTCTGTGTCTTTGAAGTCTCTTCCAGTGCTACACAACTGTGATACCTTTCTTTGTTTTTATTTACAATAAAGGGATTAAGACTGATTTGGTGAGCATTATTCAAGATGTAGAACAAAGAAAGCTCTCTCTCTCTGATGAATTAAGTTTCCTGCCCTAAGGGTCTTAGAGTTCAACTGCAGACAAGACTAAGAGATGAAGAAAGCATAAAAACCAGTTCATAACAACAACCACAGCAAACCATTTGGCTTTTCATAAGCATGATTTTAGCTCTTTTTCTGATCTTCTGTAAGGCCATCTCTCCTTTAGCTAATGTAAATGATTGTCAATATAAGAAAATTGTTATAAACACACCAAGTTTAGTGATCATTCTCAGCTCCTTCGCAACAGAATTTCTTAACTTTGGATAACCTGCTTCATGAATCTCACATTTGTCCTCGATAACTACCATTAGGTCAGTGCAATTGTATAATTGTTAATGCAGATCCTAGCAGGGAGAGCCCATTTTTCAACACTACTTTCAATAACTGAAATTTAGAGCTGGCCTTTCATTTTGATCTAGTATTATAGCCATGTCATCAGTCTGTGGCCTACAGGCAACAGAACTGAACAGGAAATGAACTACAGTCAACATTAAAGTTCTTTTTTAATTATTCTCCCTGTAAGCTAATGAAACATGTAGAAAGTAAAATACTGGGTTGCAAGAAAAATCAGAACAATTTGTTGTCTGTGTAGTATGAAATGGTGATTACTATGGGTCAGATGTTATTACAGACATTCACTGGCAGAGAGGGGCAGAGGATCATAAAATTGTAGAATATCATGATTTGAAAGGGACCCAGAAGGATCATTGAGTCCAACTCCCGCGTCCTCATTGCTCTGGACAGTAGCTAAATGCTGAGCCGGGTAGTGACTGTAGAATCCTGTGATTCCAAAGAGAAAAGGCTGTTGCTGCTGCCCCAGGTCCATGGCACTAAGGATGTTGGACTGGGGTTGTAGCCTACTGCCTGATAGAAACTGGGGGAAAAATTGATGGTGCAGTAGAGGTACAGGGAATTTCTAGGAGCTGTTCAGACAAATGGAAGTTTAACAATCCAGAAATCATTGACATACCTTTGAGCTCAGGTTTTGGTGTTAGATGGTTCCTCAGAGTGTTTGTACTGTCTTGCTGTCATCAGATCCATTTTACTAAAATTTAGTTTTAGTCTATTGCTCTTCACTGACACTATGTGAGTATCTGCATTCTATGGGAGGCTGAGTTCTCTATGTTGGTATGACCTGGAGATCTGCTTTCTCTGGAACTTTTACACAGTTTTTTGTGTAGAGCAAAAACATGTGCTGAACCTCAGCAATGCCCCCGCACCCAAAGTAGCAATAGGATAGTAAGATGACTTTATTGAAATTATTTTCAAATGTTAAGAACACTATGGTTGCAGCATAGCACACCCAATATGAACATTTGTATTCTCTTTCTTATGCTTGGTTAGGCACTGAGTTATTGTGATTCAGTGAGTTAAGGCATGAGATCTTGAATGAATTCTAAATTAAAAATACATTTCTATATGTAGATGAGCAAACAGTTGTTGTGACAAAATATGTTATGGGTTCCGCTTGGCATCACTAAAATAGCCCCACCAGTTCTTTTTCCTCTCATAGTCCCTTGAAATGCAAGAACACCTTCTATTTTAGCTGTCATCTTAATGGTAGATATTATATAGGGGAAAAAGAGCTAATAGCAACTGCTTTTAATTTAAGCAGGATTTCTTTTACATGAAGACAGAGAATTTTTCTTCTATAACCATTTTGACTGGAAGTCATAGGGCCTGTGCCAAGAAGTTTCAATTATGCTTTTAAAACATAAATCCTAGGAGTCTTGAAATTACAGGGTGTGGGTAGTGATATGTTAAATGTTTTACAAGTGAGGAGAAATTAGTGCATTTTGGCTTATCCTGAGTGCTGTTAAGAAACAAAACTGCTCTTTCGTTGTAGGTAAATGCAGATCCTTCCAAGGAAGTCTATAAAAACTTGAAAGCATTTTCATACAATTCTGTGAAAATGACACACAGATAACTGCAGAATGTGGAAAATTAAGCCAGCCACAGAGCCTCACCCAGGACATGTTCATCAGGAGGACATGGTGTAAACACACTGTAGGATGTTTAGGCTGCTAGAGCAACGATGGGATTATTTGGGGTGTGTTTTAGCTCTACTACCTAACAAATTTCCCATGTGGTATTTGGGTGGGGAAAATGAAAAACTATCCTCTTTTCAGGTATGAAACTATTTCCTCTTTCAGTTTGAGGTTAAGTGTATGCCTTGGTCGTTTGGGTGGAGGAAACTAACAGCTGCAGTCTTGAAGGAAAGGGTTTTTCAGTTGAGGCAGGGAAGATTTCTCCACGCCTTAGCATTGCTCATATCAGTACTGATTGGGACAAAAGATGTGGTGACAAGACGCAGTTTAAAAGATTATTCATAAAGCCTTCCTTAAAGTGAGGCAAGTTTCACTGCAGTCCTGGTGTCACAATTACTATGTTAGTGATCAATAGCAAAATCAATCCTTTATGAAACAAATGTAATCCAGTTTGGATGTGATCAGATGGCTGTACTTCTGTCACATTACCTGGACTACACAGGAAGAGAGTTTGTGTTAGCACTGTGGTTTTTCTCCAAAGACAGGAGAGCAAATTATATCGGCTCTGATATTAAGATGGAACAGTGAAGATGAACAATACCTACTCTGGTAAAAAGTCTATTAGTACAAATTTAACCATTTAGTTAGTTATATTTGGAAAACAAAATTAGCCAGATGAATGAAATGGTATAAAATTAGCCTTTTGCATCATATGGCTTTGGCTTTTTGAACCAGTATCAGGAACCCTAAAACAAACATTTGCTGTCATACATCTATGGCCTCATGTAATAAAACACAGAGAACTCCTGAAGTCCCATTATTATGGGTACATAAATCAGTGCACTTCAGAATAACTGACAAACTTGCAGGTAAGCATAATAAGTCACACTCAGGGTTGCTATTGACACTTACTGAAATGGGAATATGGAATTTTTCAGGTGCCTCAGTCCTTAAGACCACCAGTGAGCTTAGTATGTTTTCTCTCCTTTCACTGTTGACATAGAGCTTAAAACCTAAATGGGTAAGAATGAGACCTTAGCTCTTAGTTTTGCTAAGCTTTGTCAAAAATATTGTGTTCAGTCTTTCATTTTCCTTTAATAAGCATTAGCAATAATAAACTGTTAGGACTTTTCTAACCAAAGCTTTGGCCTTTGGAGTACTGTAAGAAAGAAAGGGGAGTTTACTGTTCCCAAGTGAACTATTTTAGCCCTTATAATCTGTGGGAGTCAGGGAATAAATTCCTGTTGTGCTTCTGAATTCTGAAAGCAAGACAGTCTGCAACTGGGATTCCTAAGCACAACTGCAAAATTGCAAATCAGCAACAACTTTTAATACATCCATGGCCTAATTAGAAACAGTACACAGTAGGCTACAGTACTGACACTGGAGGAGCTGATGAATGGTGGCTTATGATAAAATCAACTTCTTCCATCAAATGCAAACTACTGAGCTCAGTTCAGGGGTAACTTGGCCAAATGTTAAGCATCTGTGATAAACAGGAGATGAAGATTAGGTAATTTAATAGCATTTTCTCTGAAGTCTGTCAATCTAGAAGAACATTTGAAAGGGATAACCCTAAGCTTGACGCTGGTTTTGTCTTTAAGGTTTCTTTTTCAAGATGATGAGTGCTCATTATTTGTAGCACTACTGAGAATTTACCTGGATATGGTTAGATTTCCCTCCGAGGCTCACCCAGCAATTCTAAGTATTTCTGAAACTTCTATGAAGCCGAGGGGAGCTACAAATACCACACACCACCCACGAATTGAGTGCAAACTGTGTCAAGGAGCAAAGCTCATGATCAGAGGCTACTACTATAAATTTAACATTACCTTCTTTCCCCTCCCTCTCCCCAAGGTCATTCAGAATTAGACTTCAGTGATTCCTGTTTCCCAAACTGCTGTTCAGTAGGGGCATGTTTTGCAGCCTTGCTCTTGGCATTTCACAATAATGCAGCAGGATATAACAGCTATTACAAAACCTGACAAATGAAATTTTCAGGTAATTTGTGAGATTTCTTTAAGCAGGTAAGATTCTGATCTTGCAATTTGTTTCACATAGATAGGGCTCAGTGCAGGATAACACAGAGAACAAAGAATTAAGGATGCATTAACGCATATGAAAGCTGTAGGATATTATAAGCCACATGACTCTTCAGTATGTGACCCCTACTTTTTCTCCTATTATATCTGTTTCTGATATCTGGTAAGAAAGCCAGAGTCCTGACCTATCAGAGGCATCCGTGTATTCTGTTCATAAGTCATTAACAGATTCCTAGAATTGAACACATCAAAACATTTTGTAATTGTTTTTTTTCCAGACCATCCCAACTAAGCAAAGAACATCTGTTTGTGTTGAAAGCTGAGCTCATATTTAAGTATATAGCTAAGCAGCAGCATTAATTTTTAACTTCCTTTATGAAGCAGTTTAGAGTAAGAAAAGCTCAGTAATCCAGAAATAACTGGGAAATAGAACTTGAAAACTTGGCTCAATTTGTTTCTAGGATATGAGATAAATCTCTGAATCTGAAGTTACTTCCCACCCTTCAGAGATAAAAAGGTCAGGACACATCCTTTCATTCTGCAAACATGCTGACCCAAAGACAGAGAAATGCTTTAAAAATCAAATCTGAATCTCTACTTTACTTAGGTCATGAACCCTTTTTTTAGGAATATTTACTGTCAGAGTATTCAGATTATCCGACCAAATAAAAAAAAAAGTGTCACTCTTACTAATGTAAAGGGTAACTGTTTTCTGTCAAATGGCCAGTGGCTTGTCTTCTGTTTTTCTGTTGACCTGTGATGCATACTTGTAAAAAATCAACAGAATTCATTTATGCACCAAGGGGATATTCCTTAAAAAATTTCAGAAAAAAAGCTTTGGGGATTTATATGTCAGGCTAGGGCATCAGCCTCATGTTCTATTGAGACTTCTTATCTTTATCCCACACTACCTAGTAGAATATAAATCTATATCAGGAGAAGTACCACAGATGCTGTAGTTTACAGTATCTAGAAGAAACAACAGAGGCAGAGGAGACATAAAAAGATAATTTTGCTTATACAAAATAGCAGCCTGAAAAATAAAACCAGGAAAACAAACAAGCAGATGGAGAAGGCGAAGTCTGCAAGACACAGCTGTGCAAAGTATTTAAATATCCAGATGCAAAGCAGCTTAAGGGTCAGGGACAAGGAAAGGACACAGAATGCTCTTAGCAGCTCTGTAGCATGATTGAGTAGTCTGCTTTAAAATTTAAGTCACATTAATGATTGATGATTGTCCAGCTTTCTGTCAGATTTAACTAGAATCTTAGATTTTGTTAGAATCCAAACTCCTGAAACTCCTGAGCACCTGGTAATATGGGTTCGTTGCTATTTACATGGTAGTAAAATAATTAGTGTGCAGGAAAAAAAAGCTTTCTCAATTGGTCTTTACACAATTCTCTTTTAGCAAAAAGGAATAAGAATCTTTTTTTTAGAATAGTCACAATTGTTTTCTGAAGCAGTTAGTACCCATAATAATAATAATAATAATTTATGCTTTTACTGTATACTGACTTCATCTAAGGGATTCAAGTGCTTCATGAATGTTAATTAGGCATCTGCAGGCATCTATTAGGCACCACTAGTTGCTAGATGATGATTTTGGTCTATCATTAGCTCAAAAGACTCCACCTGCTTACTTTGCTTAGTATGCTGTAAAGGGGGTAGGGGAAGGGTATCTGCATACTGAAATGTGGAAAAGACATATTTTGCTTTAAAATGTGGTGGCAGTGGAAAGCGTTAACTTAAAATGAGTCCCTGAATGTGATTTTATTACTGCTTTGATTATCTTCCTGGGCTTTGGACTCCCTCCTGAGCTGGCAGATGTCCCCTCACATCATGTCAGTGGCTGAAAGACAGATTTTCATTCCTACCCTCAGTCATGTCTCAGATTCTTCAGTAATTTGGGGATTCTGTTCAAAGCTACAGATTCATTTCAAAATCCCTCTGCAGACAGGTTCAAATGCCTCTAATGCTTTCTTTCTCACCATGCTTCTTTCCCCACTTCCTCCACGCCTTTGTATTCTGCCTTTGTTGCATTCTGGGTGTAAGATAGCCAGTGTGCCTGTTGTGGCCCCATACCAGCCTGGCCACAGTCAGGAGGAGGCATTAAAGCCAGTTTTGTGACTGCAACCAGCTATAGAAAGTGCTCCACTGGGCCTGTTTTCACAAACAGAGATAGACATGTGGGTGATGTGATGGTTGGAGTTTATCTTGGGCACAGCGACCATGAAATATTGAGTGTTTAATTCCCACAGAAGTAAGGAGAGGTTCCAGAAAAACTGCTGTCATGGACTTTCAGAGGGAACACTTTGGTCTGTTTAGGAGACTTGTTGAGAGAGTCCCTTGGGAAACAGTTCTGAAGGGCAAAGGAATCCAGGAAGGATGGACATTCTTCAAGAATGAAATCTTAGTGGTACAGGAGCAGGCTGTTCCCATGTGCTGAAAGACAAACCAGCGGGAAAGAAGACTGACCTGGTTGAACAGAGAACTTTGGCTGGAACTCACGAGGAAAAAAATGAGAGTTTATGACCTTTGGAAGGGCAGGAAACTCAGTAGGACTACAAGGATGTTGTGAGGTTGTGAAGGAGAACAGAAGAGCCAAAACCCAACTAGAACTTATTTTGGCTACTGCTGTAAAAGACAATAAAAAATGTTTCTATAAATACATCAACAACAAAAGGACAGCCAAGGAGATTCTCCATCCTTTATTACTTGTGGGGAGGAAGCATAGGAACAAAGGATAAGGAAAAAGCTGAGATACTTAATGCCTGCTTTGCCTCAGTGTTCTTGGAGTACCAGGTCCCCTGAGCTGGAAGGCAGGGATGGGGAACAGAATCAAATCCCCATAATCCAAGGAGAAATGGTCAATAACCTCCTACTCCATTTAGACACACACAGATCCATGGAGCCAGACAGGATCCACTTGAGGATACTGAGGGAACAAGGAAAAAGCTGAGATACTTAATGCCTGCTTTGCCTCAGTGTTCTTGGAGTACCAGGTCCCCTGAGCTGGAAGGCAGGGATGGGGAACAGAATCAAATCCCCATAATCCAAGGAGAAATGGTCAATAACCTCCTACTCCATTTAGACACACACAGATCCATGGAGCCAGACAGGATCCACTTGAGGATACTGAGGGAACAAAGTGCAGAAATTTAGATTTGGGGTTGATTTCCTCCTTCACTTCTCCTATATTCTGTCTGGTGTGGTGAAAAACCTCTGCTTAGTGAACCTGCAAGAAGCTCAAGATTTAGGTACTGAGGGAGCTGGCAGAAGTGCTCACCAAGCCACTTTCCATCATTTACCAGCGGTCCTGGCTAGCTGGGGAGGTCTCAGTTGACTGGAGACTGCAGATGTGACACTCATCTACAAGGAGGGCTGGAAGGAGGATCCAGGGAACTACAGGCCTGTCAATCTGACATTGGTACTGGGTAAGGTCATGGAGCAGATCAGCTTGAGTACCATCATGGGCCATGTACAGGACAACCAGGGGATCAGGCCCAGCCAGCATGGGTTTAGGAAAGACAGGATCTGCTTGACCAACCTTCTATGACAAGGTGACTGGCCTAGTGGATGAGGAGAAGGCTTTGGATATTGTCTACCTAGACTTTAGTATTCTTTGACACCATTTGCCAAAGCATTTGGCTGGAGAAGCTGGGAGCCCATGGCTTTGACGGTACACTCTTCCTGGGTGAAAAGCTGGCTGAATGGCCATGCCCAGAGAGTGGTAATGAACGGACTTACATCCAGCCGGCAGTTTGCCACTACTGGGGTTCTCTAAGGCTCATTATTGGCGTCAGCTCCATTTAACATTTGTACTGATGATCTGGATAAGGGGATCAAGTGCACCTTCAGCCAGTTTGCAGACAACACTGAGTTGGGCAGGGAGTCTTGATCTGCTCAAGGGTAGGAAGGCTCTACAAATGGATGTGGACAGCCTGGATCAATGGATCCAGGCCAGTTGTATGAGGTTCAACAAGACCAAGTGCCAGGTCCTGCACTTGGTTCACAACAACCCCATGCAGTGCTCTAGGCTTGAGGAAGAGTGGCTGGAAAACTGCCTGGCACAAAAGGACCTGGGGATGCTGTTCAACAGACTGCTGAGCATAAGCCAACAGTGTGTCCAGGTGGCCCAGAAGGTTAATGGCATCCTGGCTTCTATCAGCAATAATGTGGCCGGAAGGACCAGGGCAGTGATTATCCTTCTGTATTCAGCACTGGTGAGGCTGCACCTTGAATCCTGTGTCCAGTTTTGGGCTCCTCACTACAAGAAAGACATTGAGGTGTTGGACTGTGTCCAGAGAAGGGCAAAGGAGGTGAAGAAAGGCCTGGAGCACAAGTCTGATGAGAAGTGGCTGAGGGAACTGGGGGTGTTTAGTCGGGAGAAAAGGAGGCTCAGAAGACACCTTTTTGCTCTCTACAACTATCTGAAAGGTGGGGGCCAGTCACTTCTCCCAAATAATTAGTGATAGGCCCCATGTTGCTCTAGGGTAGGTTTAGATAGGGTATTACAAAATATTTCTTCACACAAAGGACTTTCAGGCATTGGAACTGAAGTCCAGGGAAGTGGTGGAGTATGTAAAAGTCACATAGATATGTCACTTGAGGTTTAGTTATGGACCTGACAGTGTTAGCTTAACTGTTGGACTCAATGATCTTAAAGGTCTTTTCCAACCTAAATAATTTTATGATTCAGACAAGAAGTTATACGCCCATCTTTGCAGGTTGAAAAACTACCTTTAAATGAGCCCCAAATTCACTGTAATCTTTTGATAAAGGCTTCTATTCTCCTTACAAGGATCTTCAGAAGCAAGACAAATAATAAAAGAGAGCTAGGGGCAATGAAAATTGAGCTAGAGAGTCATGTGGGAACTACAGTTGTAAGCATAGTACTTAAACATTCAACAGTAGCTTGCATTTCTCATAGGGGAAACCTGCAAAGCACAAGGGTATTGTTTTCATACATCGTGATTTCATAGTTAAGGCAAGAAAGTACACTTGGATAGTGAAAGCTGTATTTCCTGTGACTAGACAAAAAGAAAAGAATTATAAATAGCTTTTGATAGTGCTATACAAGGACAATCTTCTGAGTGTGCACTATAAATTTTAAAGGGTATTAAAATCATATTTCAGTTGCAAAGTCTCAGTTTAACTTGCAAGCTCTTTCTGTAGGACTCAGAGGTGTCAGCTTGCATTCACACACTCTTATGTTTGCATTAAACAAGGTACTATGTTTCTAGTTTCTTAAGGATTTTTTTGCATGCTGCCATTACAGACAGGCTGCATATTAGAGGTCTGATTCTGTCTTTTCAGGGTCTGTCACCACAGAGCAGCAGGACGAAGCCCTGAGACGCTTGTCGCATCCTTAGGGCCTAATTCTCATGAAATGCTATTGTCATACAAAAAACACCCTAGGAAAATAGCTTTATCACTAGGCAAGTTTGGTTTAGAAGGATGCAACACAATTAATATAATTGTACTGTGGATGGCTGGATGGGCCAATTAATAAAAATTATTCATATGAGCTACATGGGCAGATTCATGATTTACCAGGGGTGATTGTTTTGAGATGTATCTTTAGCAGTGTCTTAAATGGAGAGAATGGCACTGGGCTGTTCTGCATCTTGATAAGGACAGCAGTTCCTGTGCCTGTGCTTGTTAGTAGTGACTGTTTTAAGGCTGTATACCATGTAATGCTATTCCAGAATGCTGGAAGCATCCCCGTTTTAATGCACCTTGAACCCTGTGTCCAGTTTTGTACCCCTCACTACAAGAAATATATTGAGGTGTTGGACTGTGTCCAAAGAAGGACAATGGAGCTGGAGGGCTCAGCATACACAGCCACATCTGCAGGGGAGGACTGGTGGAGCATGCTGAGTACCTGGGAGAAAGCACTGCTGCCATCACACAGCCTAACAAGATCCTCTCACATCTAAGAGGTGCCAGTCTGATCCCAGGCTGGATCTTGCAGCATTACTCACTTGTTTTTGCACCACACATTGCAGTTTTCTCCTCAGGGTAATTTGCCCAGACACCTGAGGTCAGAGACAGTGCTGCAGCTAGACCTTGCCCCAGCCTGGTTCGTCTCCCAGCGCCTCTGCTCCCCCAGCTCAGCACAGACGTACTAGCTCTCCCAGTGTAGGTGTACTCCTCGACAGCTCATGGTGGGATGTAAACAAGTGCAGTTCAAGAATTATGCTTTCATTTTACAGACTGTTACCAAAACCAAACAAATAAAACAAGGAAAAGCATGGCTGTGAACGACATTCCTTTTTCCTTGCACTCAAGAAACGAAACTAAACTCAAAGCACTGCTGAACATGGAACCAATTATTACCTACAAGGAAAACATATCCACTGAGGAACAAAACTCTGCATATATATTAGACAAAGCTGCCTCCAAATCTGTAGACTTTTTTTTTTTTTTAACTCTTAAGATCCCTTGGATCCCATCCATTTTCATCCGGTTTCCTGTCATTGCTATATCTAAGTTTTTTGGCAAGCAAATGAGATTTCTTTTGTTGCACTGACTTTGCACATGATTCATTTTTTTTTAACTTAGAAAAAACTTCAAGCCAAACATTGTTTTCAGAGTCTTTTCTTCTTACGTCCGTTCCCCTCCCCAAATCCTATTTCCTGAGGGACATCCTTGTTCATGGTAGCCTACCGTAAACAAAAGATGATATCAAAGTAATTGCTTGAAATATAATTGAAGACAGACTTCTTCATGTACAACACAAAGCAACGTCTTTGCATGCACATAATACTTCTGCACACTTTGTTAATGCTTAGAAATTAATCACCTTTTGGAAGAAAAAAAAGACTGAAGGAAAACCACACAAGTTTATTCCTTAAAAGAGCTTGGAAGCTTGTAAGGTATATCCGGTGCTTTTCCAAACATGGTCTGTGGCTGCATCTCACCAGTTCCTTCCAGCAGATTTTGGTATCTCACCCCTTGCAGATTTTGTGTTTGAAAGGTTTTATCATCCACCCCTCCATATGCTATCACATATTTCCTGATAGTTTTTTTTCACAGCACACCCAGAAGGCTGTTTGGGGGCCTCCTGTTTTTTGATCAATCTGTAATATGTTTTGCTTTCATCCTTCCTGTTTGGAAGTCTGTTTTCTTGTTCATTTGTTATTGTCTCCATTCATGGTTTTTAAAATTGAAACAGGTATTGTAAGAACAGGCAGCAAGGAGTAATTCATCACCACTGGGCTGCTCCACCTTTCTCTCTTCGTATCCAGTAGACAAGAGAGAGGACACAGGGACAATTCAGGATAATTCGCAGTCACAGCAATACTAGCTGTCTTTAAACTGTGAACTGTGGTTTCTATCAGTACTTGATCTGTAACGACAGAGGCTGTTTTACCTTGATACATAGTGGAAAAAAGAGGTACAATTACAAATATTTTTGTTATTATTTGAAACCAGACGTGGCAAGCACAAACAAGGAAAAAGCAAAAATATATAAAAGAAGGATTTTGAATCTATTTTACTCAATAAATTTTGATTCTTTGTAAAATATTTCTCATGCTATTCATCATTAATATTCTCACCTCTTCTTTTGTTTAAAGCTTGTATGCTCTTTCTCTAAAGACTACTTGAACTAATTTTTCTATCATGCCAGAAGGATGTCTTGTCCAGATAAGACTCAGTGGAGATTGTATCTCTCAATGTATGAATTCATGATTTGTGATGATTCATCATGGAGAAAATAAATTATGCCTTGTAATTAAATACATGAATTCTTGGTTAATGTTTGTAGCCACATCATGTTGCTATTGTACTTCTTCACTTTCCCCCTTCCCTGCTCATTCACATTGAGACTTAAACTGTCTCATGCTTTGAGACAGTGGCTGTATGAGACTAAGTATAATGAGATGTCAACCTTGATCCAAATCTGCTTGTCCTAGCTCACTGCAAATAAATAATAGCAACAGTAGTGTAAAGACAGTGGGTGGGATCCTGTTCATGTAACTTGGGAATATAATTGCACTTTAATTATAGACCCTTAGGGCAACATTTAATTTCATGCAATTTTTATTGTTTGCTACACAGATGTCTGTATTTCAGCTATTTATTGAGGTTCTCTTTATAGGGCAAAAAGAGACAGAGGCAAAATTTTGATCTGCTTTAGGATGAGATACATCACTGCCTCCAAGGAAACAAGAGGAACTTTGATGTGATGGGACACATATGAGTTCAGAAGTTTCTGCCTCACTAAGCTCATATTGTTTACATGTGGTAGGCAGGTCTCCAGAAGAAATGAGATACTACTGTATGACTGGTGCCTCAGACAGACATTTCAATAAGGTTTTGAGTACCAGCTTCTGATCTCATGATGATCATGGTTTTGGTACTAATGGAAAGGTTTTTAGAAATCTTCCTGGGATTATATGTAGGACTATCACAAACTTGTTAATTGGAGAATACAAAAATATCTGTTAAAGAAACTGGGTTCTCTGATATTCCTGAGAACAGATAGTCTAGTACTTTTTGCTGAGCTGAATACACAACTAATTATTTCTTGACTAAAATAATTTTCCTTTGGAAACATATGTCTTTCTCACAGACACCTTTTTTGATACTAAGTAGAATAAACAAAACATACTAACCACAGTCTAAGTCTAGTAGTATTTTGTGAAATGCAGAATAAATATATTAGGCTGACATGAATTTTCTTTCCTCAGTCTGGAGTTCTAGCTAAGATAAAAGTTTATAGTTGTATTTGCGGACATCTGCAAAAGCTGTGGAAATCAAAACTGGTGTGAACAATGTGCAGATATTACAACAGGAGTTGTTTTTTGTCCTTCCACCTTTCTCAAGGCTCTTGATACATTTGTAGCAAAGTATGTATAACAGGAATTTCAATTATCCTTTGTTCAACTTGTTTCTAGAATATCATCTTTGACTCTCAGTCATAATCAAAAAACACACAGATCATTTCGGAATTAGGGTATCAAGTGTAAAAGCTGGCTTTGGACTTAGTAGAACCGGTTAAGAGAAACTCTGCAAATTCAATTAAACCTCACTATCATGAAAAGCACTAGAAGAACAAAAATTTTTGAACTCAGCACCCCTAAATGAAGACACTGCTGGCCATTGGAACTGATCCTAAATGGCCATGAATTAATTGTCTGACTATATATCTCCTTTCTCTAGAACATCAATAGTGCTCACAGTTGCACTGTGAACCACGAAGAGCAGCATTTTCTTAAGGATTTCTTTTCTCTTATCTACAAGTAACACTAATGCATTTTACTTATTAATATATTTTTCTTTGAGCATATGCATATTGTATTGGTTAGAAAGGTGCATTTAATTGCATTTAATATAGGAGAAGGGCCTTATAAAGCCTTATAAAGACAGGGAGTAAAAATCCACAAGAGAAGAAAGATGCATGGCTTTGATTTCATCCTCTAATTAATTGCATGGCCCAAGCCCACAGCTGTATACCATGAAAGAAGGCTTAAAAGTGATTGTGTGATGACAGTTATGCAGCCATTACTCATTTATCCCAAAGCAGCAAACTTATGTTCTGCCACAGCTTTTTCTAATATACTTTTTTTTATTATTTCTCTCTGCATTGTAAAATGAAATAAATACAATGGCAACAAGTTCCAAAATGTAAGTAAAATCTTTAAAGACATATTTTCTTCAGCCTTAAGAAAGGATGCAGATGTTCTTTCTGCAATGCTTCACTACTGCAGCTCTGAACAGAATTTATCAACAAAAAATAACAAAACCTAAATTTGTAATTATTGTTTAATAAATTTTCTGAAGCAATTTAAAAAATAAACATGAAAGGAGGATGAATCATTGAGGATGGATCAAAACTCTGAAAATAATTGGTAGTTTGAAACCAAAAATGGTTAGTTTGGATTTGATTTATCTTTTTGTGGATTAATCTTATTGAGAATTTCTTGTTATAGAGAATGCTAGATTCAAAGAAGTCTTCTGCAGGCATACAGTTTTCATTCTGTGGGTTAAAGGGAATGTTTTAGTCTGCTAATAAGCTCAGAACTATTGAAGTGGGGTGGTAAAATAAAACAAAGCATCACTTATTATGAATCCATGAAATGGAGGCCATTTTCTTGAAAGTTGTCAGGCTGAATATGGGACATGTGTGTGTAAACTGAAGTTCAAGTATACCTTTTATTTCTGGAAATAAGTACAAAATAATGCATACCACTTGCTCCAGGACTTCAAACAGTATGATCATTTTATACCTTTTTTTTCAGCTTTGCCTGGAGAAGTTGTGGATACCCATCCCTGGAAGTGTTTGAGGTCAGGCTGTATCTAGATAATCTTTAAGGTCCCTTCCAATTCAAGCCATTCTGTGATTCTATGATAGCTAGAGAAGTTGTCTGAAAAACCTATATAAAGGGAAGTAGGTTCAAAGATTAGGCTATAGCAATATGTAAGCAAAGAAGAGTAGGAGTAATGTAACATCATCCATATGTACATTGGTCCATTAAGTTGCTTGGATATCTGGGCACTTCTACACAGTTTTCAGGACAAAGTTCATGGTGTTAAGGTCATTTCTGATCAAGGTAAACCACACAGGCCATTTAGTTGAATTAATCTTAATATATTCCTCTCTTAGTTCTTCAATACTTAGAGTGCAAGAGCAATATGTAGTAGGCACCCCAAGAGAGAACTAAAAATGACAAAAATAGAAAAAAAAATAACAGAAAAGGGAGAAAGAGAAAGCAAATATAAAGTTCCTTCCAGATTCACTCAAAACCAAATGATAGTTCAAAACAAGTTTATATTTTGTGCTATTTCTTGCAAGTGTTTGATCAAAATGTTTGGACATCTGAACTTTTTTTTTCCTTTTTATCCTTCCTTTTCCTCCTTAATGTTTCACACTTTATTTCCCTAATATATTGCTGTAGAAATGCGATGATGTTTTTGACAGCAAAATCAATCTTACAAGATAGAAAGGAGAATCACAGTGCATCAGGCAAGAATAAAGCACTTAGATGATGAGCCAAACAGAGGAAGGCAGTTGCTTTGAGACCTCCTCTCAAAGCAGGCACAGCAGGGAGATGCAGCTGTCTCCAGGGTAGCAGCCTTCCAAGGGCAGGGCAGGGCTGGGCAGGATGAGCCATGGGCTGGAGCTCCCTGTCCCCTTGACCTCAAAGGAAGTTTCAACACCCACTCTCTTAGTGTAAACACCTTGGCTGTGCACTTGTGGTTCACCAGAATGAGTCTGAGCCTAGCAGTACACTGCGAAGGGGTTAAAGAACATTTTGGTTCCTTTTATTTATAGAACTTCTCTGGTGAATGAAAGTGCCAAAAAAAGCTTATGTGCATGTCTAAAGCACATACAGTGTCAGATATACTGTTGGGTAAATCCCACTAATCCTGCCTCATAACAAACACGTTACACAGTCATGCTCAGCATTAATTTAGGAATGCATTTTGAATGAGAAATCATATTCCTCCAAAATCTGTAAAGCTGCAAAAGTTCAGAAGATTAGGTTTACAATTTAATCTATTTACGGCTCAGCTAAAATGTACACCCATTTGAATTTGTCTGATGGAAATATGGAGCATGACTCACTAGTTCCATAATTTGTATTTTATTAAACCCTGTCAAAATACGATTTATGGCTAACCCAAGACAGCCTTGAGACATGAAAGCAGAAATCTTTTGTAGGTGGTATATGACAGATGTTAGTCTGAGTTTGTTTCTCAGGTTCACAATCCATAATTTGCATAAGAATAAGCACTCTGATTTCAGCTAATTGATACGTGTCTCTAAGAGTCACATCATCCTCTCTGCAGCAGGGCAGGCACCTTCAATAGCACAGGTGCCATCCAAAAGTAACATTCCAAATACACAGCTGTACTCTATCCTGTCACCAGTTTCAGGCTACCACTGAGGAAGATTTAAATTCAAGGGACCCCTTTTTTCCTCACAGCCCTTAGAAGAACTATACCGATAAAACTGTGAACTAAATACTTCACACTCTTCCTGAGCACATGAGCAGGGTTTGCTAACATAGACAAGATAAGAATAGTAGGACCGAGTCTGAAAATAGAGAGGGTAGGATGTCCCAGGCTCAGATATTCTTTTGTAAGGATAAAAAGGGCTTTCTGAGCATTCAGGGAATCAGTCATCTCTAAATTATACAATGAATGGTAGTCCAATTTTAATTACTGGTACTCTATCTATACAGCATTTGAAACTTTCTACATGCTGCCTTCTAAAGGTGGGTTTCTGAAAGAATTCTCTCTGTAAGTGTTGTAAAGATCCAATTAGAGGCAATTGCTTGATTTCTGAATCCTTTTGATCAGCCTTTGGTAGTGGCCCATTTCTGAATTCCTCAGGAGCTTTCAACTTCATTGATAGTCCAGAAATAATGCCTCGGCAGGATGTCACTTGGTGCTCAGAGCTCTGATACACCCTCTATTCAGGTACCTGTACTAGACATTATCAGGCCACAGCAAGGGTCTTTTGCTAACAGCAATAAAGGTAGCCAAAAAAATAGGAGGACTGGAATTGTTAAGCACTTTCCAAAGCTTCAGCCTCTCAAAGAAAAACAGCTGAGTCCTGTCCTCAGAGAATTATGGTGTCTTGCTGAAATCAATAGAAAGCTCCAGTTTTTACCTTTCGGTATATTTAGGGTATTCCAAGAAGAAGTATTCATGATATAACATAGGTACAATTCTCCTTTAAAAGGAATTTACAGAATAAGCACCACACATATCCCTAGAAAAATGTGATTTGTGTCATTATGTTAGAGAGGAGAAGTCTAGTTTTCTTTTAGCCATTAGGCAAACGGTGGGAAAAACCCAACTGCCTCTTATAATCAGATGGAACTTATCAATATCATATGCAGTGAAATATCCTGCTCTGTTCACAGAATCCCATTTCCTACATTTTCACTGCACATTTTCCTTGCTACATTTTCACTTCCTACATTTTTTCCTTCCTACATTTTCCTTCATCTTAAAGACTCTAATGATAAAGATGTTGGGAAAACCTAGAGATTTCAATCATCCAGGTTTCAAATGGACAATATTGGGATAACTAACAGTTCACAAATCAGAAGAATTTCAGAACTTCTGCCTTTAGACTGACATTTTCTTCCCCCTGATAAGAAGACACAGCTTGCAGGATATTAAACACCCTTTAACTCAGACATAGCACCTCGGCTGTAGCCTCAGTGTTGCATGTAACTGAGATTGCTTAGGGTTTTTAAAGAAAGAGACAGAAGGTTTGGAAAGTCTCTTCCTAAGGAAAAAACCCCAAACCAAACCCCAAATCAGTTAGATGTGGCAAATGCTAGCTCATAGTATGCCACTGAAAATTAACACTCGCCAAGAAACAATCCTTTCAGAATATGAATGTTTTCGAAGTTCATCTTATGGAAGGATAGTCTTTGAATCACAGCATAATTCTTTTCTTTTCACTTGTCCTTTTTACGAATGACAAACCAAAACAAAAATCTTGTTTTTTGAAAAGTTTGGCGAGATTCTGCTATGTCATAGTACTTCAACAAAAAATGCAGTTTTCAACAATTTTTTCCTTCAGTTTTCTTAAAGTGTGAATGCTATACCACGTAAATTTGTTAGGTGTTTGTGAAATGTGTACATTTAACTGCTTCCTTTCCATAAAAGCATATGTTATTTTCATAGCTGATAGTAACTTCGTTTTAAGGGTATTTTAGTCTTAATGAGAATGAAAGAACATGCTGTTCAGATGAGTCAATGTTGTCAATATACTTATAGCAACTGGTCTTAATGGAGAGAGCTCTTCTAGAATTAATTACAGTAATAAAATAAGAGAGTTAACACTTCTGTAAATTTTTATATCTTCAATGCCTGTGATATCTAACCTATATGTGAATTAATGATTATCCATGCAAGTACAAGGAGCTATAGCAATTTGCATCAGCTGAGAAGGTTATAGTTAACATTTTAAAGTAGCACACAACAAAACTTATTTGTTGGGAAAATTTTTCTAAATAGAATCCCAAAATCTAAGTGGAAGATGCTTTTAGGGATAAAAACAGATGAGACAGAAAAAATGATTAGGTCAAACCCTTCATTTAAAATAAAACTATACTGGCTTATCCAGCATATCTACAGCTTGCTCTAACATCTTGATCTTTCTTTGTGACCTAGTGGCAATCCAGTGTTCAAAAACAACCTCTGTTATAAACAAGTTTAATTGGATGAGTCACATACTATTGAATGTCAGTTTTGAATGCATCTACAAATATAATATGAATGGACTCTTCAGCTACTCCCATGGAATTATAAAATAGGTTGTCCCAATCCTTCTTTGATTTATATTGGTATAATGTGTATAATGGTATAATATGTTGCAGACGTGTGAAAATTTTTTACAAGAGGTTATCATCAAGGTAATACTGTGGGGTTTTGGGGGGAATACTTTTGGCATGTATATATATGGTAGATAGAAATGTTATCTTTTTCTAATCATAGAATCATAGAATCATGGAATCATAGAATGGCTTGGGTTGGAAAGAACCTTAAGGATCATCTAGTTCCAACATGCCTGTGATGGGCAGGGACACTTCACTAGACCAGGTTGCTCAGAGCCTCACCTAACCTGGCCTTGAACACTTCCAGGGATGGGGCACACACAACATCTCTGGGTGACATGTTCCAGTGCCTCACCACCCCCACAGTAAAGACTTTCCTCCTAACATCTAATCTAAACTTATTCTCTTTCAGTTTGAAGCCATTCCTTCTTGTCCTGTCACTCCATGCCCTTGTAAATAGTTGCTCTTCCTCTTTCTTTGGGGCTGTTCAGCCCGGAGAACAGAAGACTGCATGGAGACCTCATAGCAGCCTTTCAGTATCTGATGGGGGCCTACAGGGGAGCTGGAGAGGGACTCTTTCTTAGGAACTGCAGTTATAGAACAAGAGGTAACAGATTGAAATTGAAGGAGGGGAAATTTTGGCTAGATATTAGGAAAAAGTTTTTTACTGTGAG
>NW_008653396.1:115668-116297 GCF_000695815.1 Acanthisitta chloris | reverse complement strand
AGCTGGTCTAGTGGGGAAGTGTCCCTGCCCATGGCAGGAGGGGTTGGGACTAGATGATCTCTCCATTCCATTCCAAACCCTAAAATTCTATGATTCTATGATTCTTGTAGGCTCCCTTCAAGTACGGGAAGGAGATTCTATATTACATTCTAATGTAGCATTTTAACAGATTTCTTTGTTCCTTGCATGCTTCTCAAAGGAGTGGACATTTAATATTGACACATGAAAGAATTATATCTATGTAAGACTTTGTTAAACTCTACTTTTGCTGTCTCAGTTCTGTTGGATCATCTCACCCCAAGCACTGAAAAAACAAAAATAGTAAAACGAAAATTTGGCCTTTGCACCAGCAAAGTACAGAAGGACATGAGCAGTTACAATGATTTGAGGAAGATGATTTCCTGAATGCTAGTACCTTTCCAATGGAGCAACTTGTATGTTTAAAAACATGCATGACTATAAGTGCTTCTTCAAATCTGAGGCTTGAAATGTATATTCTGTCTTCTATAATCTGCATTCACAATTAAATTATTTCTTGAAATTTCCTGGATTCATTTGAAAAAGCATATTGTTTTGCCAGATTTTCTACAAGAGAAACCTGAGCCTGTTTTCCCTGAGAGAGAAAAAAT
>NW_008653396.1:106627-115626 GCF_000695815.1 Acanthisitta chloris | reverse complement strand
AGCAATACTATATTTGGTCAAGATTCATGACTCATCTTTGCTAGAAATACTACAATGATATCACAAAGTCCATTTCCTTCTTGCTCCAAGTAAGTTTAGTCTTCTAACTGTACCAGGAATTCAGTTTTCTGAAAGCTCTTTGATTTCTAAGGAAGCAATGTTTCTTAGTGCATTGGACATGGAGCAAGGCAAGCATCAGGCAGACTTTCTCTCACTCTAGCAAATTTAAGCCTCTATTTTCTCTATTGGTGGAGCCAAAAGTTGTAACATCAGCTCCAAAAATAACCCACATGACCTTTATAAGAAGGTTTAAAGTGAATTTTTGTGGAAAAAACCCCAACAAACAAACCCATACATTTTAAAACATCATTTAGAGATGTTTATGTAAATCTTTTAGCTGTGTTTCTTTAAAAACATCCCATCTATTCACCAAAATTATTAACCTGGAGGCTGAAGTTTTTTTTCATTCTGTAATTCAGTACAGCTTAAGCTTGTACACAGGGGCATTCTGAGATCAAAGATAAGCCTCCATGGTTTGCCCAGCACTGGGTATAGATGGCTGCTAGCAGGAACAGGTTGCAAAACAAACCTTTTTCCAGAAAAAAAAGGTATAGTCTGGAGAAATTTTACATTATTCCTCAGTACAGTTAGAAGTGTTTTAGCAGTCCTCTCTTAGTTAGTGTGCAAGCCATTGGAGCCTGGGTGGAGCAGTAGGACACCAAGTAGTGAAATTTCATGTAAACTTTAAGGTCAGATGTCTGGCTGTATCTGTCTAGTTTCCCATTATGCTCTTTTGCTGAGAGAGAAAAGACACAACATTCTGTGATGATTGGGGGCACGTAAACCAGGAATGCAGTGAGTGTCTTTGGAGACCTACTGGAAGTAGGAACTCTATATATACAGAAACTATAACTGCAGCCTTCAGCAATAGGATATAATGTATGCTTAGCAGGAGAAAGAAGGATCAGATCCTGGATGTTTGGCAGAAATTTGTGTTCAAAACACAGCCCAATGCTTTGAGAAAGCACCAACCACTCTAAGTCACAAGAACAAACATAGTAGACCTAGAGCTGCTTAAATCAGACCTGATGCTGGAAGCAATACATTTACTTAACCTAATCTGTCTTTCTTCTTTCCCTGAGATTGGATGAGGAGAAAAGAATTAGTCCCTGTGACACTAACTAGCATAGACCTACTGTTTCTAGAGCTGAGGCTAGTGTATCTCAGTACAGCACAGCACTGTTGTGGAGAAACTAGAACAGCTAGCATGGGCATCCCTACATACCATTGGCTGCACCTTGTGAATCCATTTTCTCAGGGCTAGACAGATACCTAACAAGCAAAGGTAGCTATTGAACCCTGTCCTTCACAGTGCTTAACTAATAGAGGGGTTGTTTTCTACCCTCAATGCTCTGCTTAATTTTCACTATATTTCCAGCTTTCCACAGGAACGAGGTTAAGGCCCTAGAGCCAGCATTCTCTCTTGCAGCAATTACTTTTTCTCAGCTCACAGACCAACTTGTTTTCTGACATATTCTTTCCCCAGTGTCATTTTTTGACAACAGCTAAACTATTTTAGCTGTGTCTTCCTCCAAGAATTCAGAGACAGATATCTGGCCTAAAAGGTTGGGCTTGAACTGCTCAATTTGACAAGTGTACACTCAATGTGAACAGGCTCTCATGGGGGAACACTGTCAACTGATTTTCCAGTAGCTGCTGGCTTGGGCTACTGCATTATTTTGGTTTATTGTGAAGCTTTTAATTCCATGGATTTCACTAGAAAGCAGAACTATAAGAGTTAAGAATTGATTTCTAACTCTAAGCAGGTGTAGATTAATGAATTGGTTCTTTCTTGATGTGTCCTTTCTTTTTGATTTTGCAACAAATTACTGTTTACTGGATGACCTCTTTCACTCTGGAACTGCTTCTCAATGCTTTCATATCATCTGTGGTATTTATTTGTGTTCAGCCATGGTTAACCCTTGCAACTGTAGTGTCTTCACTTCCTACCTTCCTCTGAAACTCCCACATCCTGCAGCAAAAACAGCTGATCTCAACCTGTCCCTATGCTAAGTCTTTCATTTCATGCTGAGAGTGGTGCTCCACTTTTGTTTTATAATTCTAGGCTCTAAGGGGCTTCTGATAAGCTGCAAAAATTCCAACAATGCAATGGAAAGAACTAGCTCCTTAGCGGCAATCTAAATGCCTTCAGATGTCACTTTTCATCTGAAGCCCAGCATGAGGTTTAAGAGATTTCTGGCAATTAAAACAATGCTATTAAGGGCCACATCAGATAAAGTCTGCCATGTCTTTGCTATCTAGGGCCTCGTTACCTATGTTGTTTGAAGCTGATCATACTGTCTGCTTTGAAGAGAGGAAAGCCCAAGCCTGCAATTACTTATCTGCATGGTTGAAGACTGATAAGACTTGGTTTTCTTTAGTACCTCATTCACTAGAAAGGAGATCTTTCTGAGATTCACAGTTTTCAGATTTGCATTTTTTTTCAGTCATTTTTGAAGACAATATGACCTTTTTCATCTGCCCCCCCCCCCCCCCAACTATAGATAACATATATTCAACGGATGTTCTGTTGCATGATGAAGGCATCCCCCCAACCCAAGTTCCCCAACAAGGGGTTAAGCCCTGGTAACTCTCATTTCTTGTTCACCTGCATCAGGGGTGGACTAGGATAGCCCTAAGCTTTGCCTTCAGTTCCCTTACATGTGGCCTGTAAGGTTGAGGAACCAGCAATGTGTGTTCCCAGCACTGAAGCAGGGGAAACAGTTTGCTGACAGAGCAGTAAAAATGGCCATGTAGTAAATAAAAAAATCTGACTGTGAAATGCTGCAGAACTATGTTATGATAGTCAGTCAAAGCAGCAGATAAAATCTAATCTTAAGCGCTGAAGAGTAATGGTAATGTTAATAAGTGTAATGTACATTGAAACAAAAGTTCCCTTTACTATAAATAATTGGTTATAGACTCTGAGGTAGTTGTTACTACTGAGAAAAGGGATCTTGAAGCATCTCTAGTCAGGAATGCAAACCTCAGATTGGTCAGCAACAGCATGCAGAAACAAACTGGATGGAACAAAGTACAAGGAACAAATCCAAAAATGTTAAGCAAACAAGAGTTTGTCACTCCTCTCCTCTCTTCTTCTTTCTCCTAGCCTCCCCTCTCCTGCCTCCTTTCGGCCTCCTCTCCCCTCCTCTGATATCTTACAGTCAAATGATAAATACATGTTATAAATTGTTGGACATGTTTCTCTGAAAGACTGTGATTTTCAAATTCTACCTTACTCCAAAAGTGAAAATACCTGTTAAACATGGAATGACAGCTCAGGCACAGGTTGCTGCAGCCTGGGAGATGCCAGCAAAGCACTACTGTGTGTTCACTCAAATTCCATGCATTCCCCCAGGGACTACTAGTAGGCCAAAAGTTTTTTCAGTGTAGCACAAAATGACAATTCCGCTATCAGCTAAAGTAACATATTCCTCTTCTGGTATGTGTGCCATGGACTTTGCATCTTATCGCTCTATTGTGCTTTTTTCCCCCTTAGATCAAGGATATCAGAGCCTAATGTCAGAGTTACAAAGACACAGAGTGTCAAAAAGTGGCAAATTTGATTGTTGGCCAAAAGAAAAAAAAATTACTAATGTAAGATTAAAAGAAATAATGTGAGCTACTGATTGCTATTTCAATTCCTCTTTTTTTAACAAATGTGGGGGTTTTGACAAATTTGTTACCATTTTTAACATTTTTTTAAACAAATGTCACTCAGTTCTGAAGGACTCTTCAAATCTCAGTAGTGACAGGTGACATTAACAGAGTACATCAGGTATTCAGCTCATGCAAAGCTGCTACCTGATTTTTTTTAAGGGTTCATCCATTTTTACTATTTACAAAAGACATTTTTTTTGCATTACTAAGGAGATACTGATTTTGTCTGTGTTACAGATTAAAGAACCACAATATACAACTCTTATTCATGGGTATAGTGCTATTCCCTTTGGCAAATAATTTGAGAGAAATGGTTGTTTAAACTTTTGGATTAGTCACCAGGCTGCTTTTAAACCTCTGCTTTGCCACAGTCTTTTTGTGTGTTGCTTCCTAGCTCAAAAATGAGGATATCACTTTATTTTTTTCACCATTTTCAACAATTCCTTTCTCCTTTCAGACAATTTGTAAGAGGGTATAGTGCTATTCCCTTTGGCAAATAATTTGAGAGAAATGGTTGTTTAAACTTTTGGATTAGTCACCAGGCTGCTTTTAAACCTCTGCTTTGCCACAGTCTTTTTGTGTGTTGCTTCCTAGCTCAAAAATGAGGATATCACTTTATTTTTTTCACCATTTTCAACAATTCCTTTCTCCTTTCAGACAATTTGTAAGAGGTTTTATCAGGCAACAATTCCTTTCTCCTTTCAGACAAGACTATTTCATTATTTGTAAGAGCTTTTATCAAGACAGAATTTTGTTTGAGGTTCTTAGACTTTTCAACAATATCACTGATGTGAATAATTAAAATAAGCAATAACTTGTCTCTGGTAGTTTTGCATTTCAAATGTATTATGTGAATATTTTGGTGTCATAGGAAAGAGTAACTGAAAACTGGAATTCTATACTAAATTTACAGTATTGCAAATGTTACACAGGCCAGCTGAACACAAGCATCTGAAATTTATCAGAAATCCATTCAGCCATGGTTTTTGTTGTCTTGGAAGAACAATACATTTGAGCAGTTCTGTAATTTCATCAGCCTCTTAGATATAACCTAATACAAAATTTATTGTGCTGATAAATATTTATTTAAAGATTCAGGAAAACAATATAGAATCTAAACCATTAAAACCACCCTGAGGTTATATCTTTATATTCTATTAACTTCATACAGCAACTCCAGGTTTTATCTGGTTCAGTTTAATTCAAATGCAGCAACAAAATGCAGCTATTGTGTTTTGTAAGTCTGAGAGATAGAAGCAATAAAATGTATAATCTAGCAGAGTTGTCTCTGTTCATTTTATGTGTTTACTTTATTTGTATTCAGCTTTGCATTAACATCTTCGAGTATTTTTCCATGTTGTTTAATAGTGATTTAGTTCCCAGTTCTCCAAAAGCCTTGCCTAAGCCATGGTTGAAGGTAAGAAAACTTGTGTATGAGTCTCTGCAGTTCATCCCTTTCATTAGTACCTTCGTCTCATGTTGTCTTGTTGTCCATCCCTGTCTGTAAGGCTCACTGGGTACTGCACTGCTGAACTGCAGCTCAGCCTTCACCAAGAAAACTCCTTTCTGTGCTTCTGGAGATGATTGTTCCCACAGCAGCTGATGTTTCTTGCTAAACTTTCTCTTCATTTCTTCTTTTGATGCCTGTCTCAGTAGCTTCTTGTCTGCCTGTTTCCAGCCATTCCAGACTTCCACATGGAAACTTCCCTGTGACCCCGTAGCATTGCTTGCCAGCAACTCCTGCCCAGCTTTCCTCAGAGTCTACCCCAGCTTCCCCTCTTCTAATTGACAACCCAGACCAACATCTTCCTCAGTAATCACTCTCCTTTGGCCACTCTCCCACCTTGCTGTCTCATCTGGTTCCTTCCCTTCATCTGGTCTAGATGTCCTTTGCTCACAAGCAGCCTATCTCCTCCGGTACTACAGAGCTTGACTGCTCCTCCCAGGTGTTTTCCATGCAGAGTAGGCAATATGGCAGGTTGTGTCTGTGATAATGGCTTTTGCTGTCAGAAGCTTTGTTCCACTATAAACATGTTTGGCACAAAATATACAGTTTGGAAAAGAGTATTGTGAGCCTGAACCAATTTCCACTGAGGTCAGTGGAAGTTTTTGCTCTGACTTTTGTAGGTGCTGGATCAGGCTCTGATGTCTGGTAAGTAATGCTCTTTTCATTGTTTATTTCATAATGCAAATATCCACAGAGGAACATGACCCAAATAAATATAAGGTACTTATTTTTCAATATTCATTCTCAGCTCTTGGCAACAACAATCTAAGACAACTATAGTTTTTTAATGCTATCCAAGGAACTTATTTATCCCTGTTCTTCACCTAGCAGCTTAAAAAAAACAAACTTCCAGCTTAGAAATCAATTTGGTTAAGATGGCATTTATATTAAAACAGACTTACTGAATTTTTGTTAAAATAGAATATATATATTCTGTTACTGCCATGTTGACACTCTTTACTACCTGAGCTTCCTTCCTACTTCTAGTAAAGCCATCACTTGCAGTACACAGGACCATCACTTTGCTGCTGCTGAAATATTTACTGTGGACTGCATTTTAACCTTAGCTGTGCAAGCTTGCATATTTATCATGTTAATCCTCACACTTGGAATCTGAAATAAGTGTACTATCTTGACCAAAATAAATAGCAATTAGAAAGCTTTTGACATTTTTCCTTCTTCTGCAGGCATATTGCTCATCTAATTTGGGACTTGTACAGTAGAGGTTATCAACTATTTAAATTAGTATCAACTACTCCCATAAATAATATAGATGTTTTTCTTCCTTACTGCTTTATTGTACAGTGAGAAAAACTTGCCTGTGGTGCAGTATGACACAATAGGTGAATATGAATGTGAAACCTACAGCCACTTAAGTAAAATTCATAATTATGTGAGCAAAAATAATACATGCTCTCCATACACTTAGATTTAGCCTAAAGTAATTGGCAGCTAATATTGTCAAAGATTTCATCTCTACTGAAGATTTTTCTGGCCCTCACAGGTTTTTTAGAAAAACAAAAGAAATAATTATGTCTCAGTCTTTGTCTACTTAGTTCTCTGTCTATAAAATGGGAATAACACTGCCACCTAATCTTAAATAGATACTTTAAAAATAAGTGGATAAAGGGCCCACACTTAAAGGCAAGGTGGTATCCAGGACACAATTAATAAATTTGCATATATTTCAGATTTTGGAGTAGCCATGCTGAAAAAAACCCACAACAAAACTACAACTAAGCAAAGAATAAGTAAATACCAAGAAATAGTGGGTCTCTCATCATGCAGTGTTTAGGAGGAAATAGGATTTTGCGGTGTGACAGTATCATGATGCATTTTATCATGCTGGTTAACACCCATTGCCAAGCTTGGTTCACACTTGATATTTCATGAATGCTTGCTTTGTACTCTTAAAATCCTTTTGATTCCAGGCAGGATTGCCCAATTAGTAGATCAACCCTCAGGAGATGTCTCCTTGCCTGTTCCTTGGCACTCTGCTCCTGCAGTGTTTGAGGGAAGGTGTGAGCTGACCCTTCCCTGGATGTGCCATCCTGGCACTAGACACTCTTGGTCTCCAGGGGTCTGCAGGCAAACATATGCCCACGGTGGATAATGGGTGTTTTCCTGTGCATGCATTCTATGGCTTCCTTGCATCAGGGCATAAAACTAGAAACTTTGGGCTTTACAACTGAAAATAATGCCAAAATTTACTGAATTTTATTTTTTTTTTATGAATATACTTTAATCCATTCTTCTAAAAGATAATATAGACTTGTAAATTCATAGGTTAACACTGAAATTAAATAAGGGGGATACAGGTGTTAGAAATGGCATATGGAATGTGTGCATATGTTTAAAGTATTACAGTACTCTTAATGGGGAATTTCAGTGCAATGCCAAAGTATAAAACTTCAATAGATAAAATACTAGAACTGTAAGAAGATGGGCCTGTTTTCTCCATGTAAGCTATCTTTATCACTATAAATGAATGTTACGTTAGCATGTTTTGCTAGCGTTTTTCATGAGAATAAGATTTGTGTAGTCTAATTCATTATATTGATTACACAATGATGAACTGCTTTGGCCTTTTCAAATGTGCTGTTATGGGATTGGTTATCCATTCCAGTTAATTACCTCCAGCTACTTTGGTTGAAACATGAAAGAAGTGGAAAAGCCAGCTGATAAAATGACATAGCTGTGGAAAGGTTAAAGAACTACAGTGTCCAAATAAAGCTGACAAGCACTGAAGTTTGGATTTCTCATTCTTATGACAAATATGGTAATGGGAAGAGAAAACAGCAGTATCTAATCCATTTTTATGACAGTGAGTGTAATTAAATTGGAAAGGATATAAAAGCAACCTGGTTTTCTTATAATTTATATACTCTTATTTTATGCCTCTTCCTCAATTTTTTAAAATATAGAGTCAGTACACCTGTGTAACCTTTGGATGGCGATTCTTTGGGAAACGTGCAAGACAATATGTACAGAGCAGTGTGCTATAAAGTGGTTTATATATTTCTAAAGAATTCATATCTACTGATATTCATATTCTAGATGAGAAAAGGAATGGTTTTAAGTATAGATAACAATTTTACTGCTTGATGTTCCCCAAAGTGAGCATATATGTTATATGAATCTTTTGTGAACCATTATTCACAGCATTTAATAGGATTGATCTTTACTTTGGAGTGATCAGTGATTCTAGATTCAGGAGCTTCTGTCTTTCATTATCTCAGACATTAATTTTTCTTAAGAAAATGGATGATAAAAGTGATATGAAATAGGAATCAATCTTTTCTATCAGTATGGTAATATATAAAGGAACACACTTCCTACAGAGCTAAATTAAAATGAAGGACTGACTAAATATTTCACAATGAAAAATTGAATTTTTATTACATTAAGATTTTGGGCATTTTGTTTGTTTCTGGTTTGTTTTGGTTGTTTTTTTAAAAGGCTGTCCTATATAGAAATGGTAAGGTTTTAATTAATTTTAATTTATGATTGTGATCTGTACATTGGCATAATATTTATTTTTTTGTAGACTAAATAAAGGTACTGACTAAATATTTCACAATGAAAAATTGAATTTTTATTACATTAAGATTTTGGGCATTTTGTTTGTTTCTGGTTTGTTTTGGTTGTTTTTTTAAAAGGCTGTCCTATATAGAAATGGTAAGGTTTTAATTAATTTTAATTTATGATTGTGATCTGTACATTGGCATAATATTTATTTTTTTGTAGACTAAATAAAGGTCAGGCAAAATAA
>NW_008653396.1:91721-106603 GCF_000695815.1 Acanthisitta chloris | reverse complement strand
CTAAACAATTTTTGAGAAATAATGGCTGACTGGCTACCATTTAAAGCCTCAGTCATGAAAAAAAAATGCATATATGCTCACCTATAAGCATAAATATAAAAGATTATCCATGCTGAGTTAGCTCAGGATTTTACAGTAACCAGAAATGTCAGTTTATGGCAAACCACACAGAATAAGATGTCTATACAAGCATAAGAAACTTCTGTGGCATGAAATGAACATAAGAGACATTTGAGAATGGCCTTAAATACTGATATAGCTGAATTCATACAGGTCCTGCTGTATCCAGATACATACATACAAGCACCATTGCTTTTCCTGTCTCATGGGTACATGGATCATAGTATTTATGTCAGTCCAGTCCTCAGCCTAACATTGCTGCTGTTGCCCTTTGACCTCAGAGTTTACAACACTTGGTACATTACTGTATGAGGACCTACCAAGTTAGCTGAAACATTGTAGCAGAAAAGAAATTTCATTTTTATCTGGTATTTTATGTGCTTATCTTGTATTTAGTCTTGCAGATCTGTGTTTGGGTTATAAACCATGATATACTATCAATTCCCTTTACTTTTTTTTATTAAAAAGGGATAGTTTCCTTTAAAAGTTTCCTATTGGTAAACATTTGTCATGATAAAAAGCATGCATGTCTGTGTATTATCAAGAAAAGTAAACAGATTTTGGACTAATTTTCAAGTTCTGGTCAAAGCATTTTTAATCCCAGCTGGGCTAATCACTGTATTTTTGATGCCATGACAATGCTGTATGAACTTGAAAGGTTAGCACAAACAGTTTTAGTTTGCAGGGTGTGACTGAGAAGAACCATTTCATCAACAATTTGTCTATTTTGTTCCTTTATAAAGGTGGTGGGCCTCTGTGAAGGTGACTGTCGTTTGCTTTGTCTGGACCAAACAGAGTTTTTCAGGGATGATGTGCTCCTTGAAAGCCATTCCAGACAAAAAAGAAGCAGGATGAAAAGAAGGGGATATATGAAAATGCAATGACCAGGGAGATGGAGCACATCAGAGACTGGGAGACTTTGGAGACCATGAAGCATGTTTGTGTGCAGCTAGGCTTCTGACTGGAGGGAGAGACTTTCTACTGCTGTATGGAGTTTGTTACAATCCAGAAAGCTGCAGCAGTATGATCTCAGGTCAAGCCTGGTGGAAGAGCTCACCAGCAAGAAAGAAGTGGGTAGGAAAGTTTCATCCAAACCCCATTTGGTTCTTTAAGGGTAATATAATAGTGAAAAATCCCCCTAAAAACTCTGACCTATCCTAGGGTCATATCAAGTTTTTTTCAGGTGACTTAGTCTAAGTTTGTGCTTACAAACAAAACATGTATTAAAAAAGATATTTGCTATCTATCTATCTATCTATCTATTATTTGTGTTTACAAATTCATATCTGCAGGTGTCAGCCTATCAAAAGAATTAATGATGCAAGTGTGATTCCCAGAGACGTGTGGCTCAAAGAACACTGTGAGCTTGGCAGGGACTTTTGCAGGGGGAAAACAGAAGTTACAACTTGTATGCATGCATTTTGGTACTGTGGGGTCTGAGGCAGTTTTGAATCTGAGATCTGCCTTTCAGCTGTGGTAACAAAAGGCCTCAGTTTAACTTGAATTTCCCAGTTCAGTTCCTGCAGGTGATGACTTACTCAACTAATAATGAGACTGGAGAGATTGTGCTGTTGGGATATACTTGCTAAATGCACCATTACTATAATGATTTCTAATTAGACACTAATCACTGTATAAAATGCTAATAGAATAAATGTACTTGATATTTTTTCATGCTCCTGGCAAAAGTCCTCTAGACATGCCATTTTCTCAGGGGCATGCTGAGCAAGAGCCGACTGAATGAAAGAGTTGGTCAGGGCACTCACTTTCTGCTATTGTTTCTCTTTTGAAAGGGAATTATTGGTGGTTTGAGGATCATTTTAAACTGATGAAAGTATTAGGTGCAATTCTATTCCTGGTCTCCACCCACGTGTCCCGCTGTCTTCCTTGTGTCTGCAGTAGCCATTAGCTATGTGGCTTTGTCTCTGCTTGTCAAGAAAATGATCCAGGTGGAAATTAACACTATTTTGCTATTGTCAGATTACGTTTTAGTTTGTTTGCTCTTCCCTTGTGGCAGAAACATGCATTTAGCATGAGGATTTGGGGAAAGAGGAGGGAAAAGGGCAAGATACTTCTTTCAGCAATGGCTTTTGTCAGTTTATGTTGATCACATGGTTTTATGTCAGTTTAAGTTAATTGTCAATAGTAACTTAATTTGGAAAATACTAGCAGAGCAACTGAAAACCTTCTGCTTCTGCTTGTGTGCATGAACCAGACACAGTCACGGTTCTTTCTGGGGAGGATACAGGGCTCCTTCTACATGTTCCTCTGTAATCTGGTAAAAAAAGTGGATGTGTATGTCCTTAGAGTCTTCCTCCACCCTACCTGCCTGCCTGCACCATATGCTGCTATGCACACCTATGTATACTCTTCCCATGTATCACCCAAATACTTGCAGGCTAAGTATACTCAGGGCTATGTTCCTACCCAAACTCTCTCTATATAAACCATATTTCTTTTTATTTTCTAATTCCACATTTTGATTTGTTCCCTTTGTAACCGTGTAGGTCAGCAATCTCCAGGTGTAGAGCAGGTTTTTATAGCTTTTACTGGTTTCCATGTCAGTTAGCAGCACAGTCATTCATCTGCCTGTGAGAAGGAGGACTCTCTACCTGATCTAGCCACACTTTACCATCTGTGGCTGATGCCACAACTAACTGCCTTATTCAGTTCTTACTTTGACACAGGAGAAGATAAAAGGAACAATATTTATAATTAAAAGTAATGTCCTTTATTTAGTCAGTTATGCTATTTAGGTTGATTTCACTTTGTACTGTGTAGTCTTCATTTCAAAGAGAAAATTCTGTTTCTTATAGTTAGAATAAAACCAGAGTCATAACTGGCACATTTTTTATGGACATGAGAAGAAAGGGAGGAAAAAATAAGCCAAATGCAGGCATTTTTCCTTTCAAATCCATAGCTAAACTACTGCAGCAGCTATTACACCTGGGTTGTATGGAGGAGTAAAAAAATCTGTAACAAATCAGCTAATCTTGTGATAGTCGACACTTTTGTAATCTCTCTGAATTTTTGTTATTTGTCTAATCCCATGTTTGTATCAACTCAGCAAAAGATTTTCTCAGCTGTACTAGCAATAACATGTGACCGGCATAACTTGTTATGCAGCGACACGACAGCATAAAACTGGACAAACACACTATGTGATGGGTACAGAGTTACAGTGAATTGGATTACATCAGTCTGGCGACCAGTCACTAGGAGGTTCCACAGGGCTCCATTTTAGGCTCAGTGCTCTTCAATATCTTCATAAATGACTTGGACGTAGGACTTGAAGGATTGTTAAAAAAATTCACAGATGATACAAAATTGAGAGCAGCTGTTGACTTTCTTGAAGGCAGAGAGGCCCTGCAGAGAGACCTAGACAAATTAGAGAGCTGGGCAATCACCAACCATATGAAGTTTAACAAAGACAAGTGCAGGATTCTGCATCTGGGATGGGGTAACCCTGGATGTATGTACAGACTGAGGAACTAGATGCTGGAAAGTAGTTCTGCAGAAAGGGACCCAGGGGTCCTTGTCGATGGCAAGTTGAATATGAGTCAACGTTGTGCCCTGGCAGCCAGGAGGGCCAGCCATGTCCTGAGGTGCATTGGGCACAGGTCAAGGGAGGTGATTGTCCTGCTCTACTCTGCATTGGTCTGGCTTCAACTCAAATATTGTGTGCAGTTTTTGGCATCACAATATAAGAAAGATATTAAGTTACTGGAGTGTGTCCAAAGGAGGGCAGTGAAGACAGTGAATAGCCTTGAGGGGAAGCCATATTAGGAGTGGCTGAGGTCACTTGGGCTGTTCAGCCTGGAGAAGGCAAGACTGAGGGGTGACCTCATTGCTGTATACAACTTCCTCACAAAAGGAAGTGCAGGGGCAGGCACTGACCTATTCTCTCTGGCAACCAGTGACAGCACCTGAGGGAATAACCTAAGTTGCATCAAGGTAGGTTTAGGCTGGACGGGAAGCCATATTAGGAGTGGCTGAGGTCACTTGGGCTGTTCAGCCTGGAGAAGGCAAGACTGAGGGGTGACCTCATTGCTGTATACAACTTCCTCACAAAAGGAAGTGCAGGGGCAGGCACTGACCTATTCTCTCTGGCAACCAGTGACAGCACCTGAGGGAATAACCTAAGTTGCATCAAGGTAGGTTTAGGCTGGACATCAGAAAATGGTTCTTCACCCAGAGGGTATTTGGGCACTGGAACAGGCTCTCCAGGGAAGTGGTCACAGCCTCAAGCCTGACAGAGTTCAAGACCTTTTTGGACAATGCTCTCAGGCACATGGTATGATTCTTGGAAATGTCCTGTGCCGGGGCCAGGAGTTGGACTAAATGATTGTCAAGAGTCCCTTTCAGTTCTGATTATTCTGTGATTCTGTGATTGCTTTTTTTGCTCATATGAAATTTAAGGTTAGCGTAAGTCATCTATTAAAAAAGTGAAACTTAGATTAAGTAATAAGAGGAGGTCACTGTTAACATTTTTGTTTTTCTCTGTATTACTAAGAATTGGTGATTTGCATGATGCATATGCCACTAATATCTATTAGTGTCTTTGTGGGGGTTCTGTTTACTGGTTTTAATGATAACAGCAGATGTTGTGGCACAGTACAGGTAGAATGAGGTTTTAAATAACATTCACAGACATGTAGAAACTTCTTAACTTTAATTGTTTTCCCTTATTTCGTAACTTGGGATACATGAAGACTCAGATTTTAAAGGGTTGGGGGCTGCAATTCTTAACATCCAGGCAGTTGGGCGTCATTTGAAATACAGATTTTTCCACTGTGTCCCTGCACAAGAAATTTAGAAAGCTGGGCTCCTGAAAATGAATACCTAAATACCAGCAAGCTGAGTAAGACTTAAACTGAACAGGTGAAGAATTACAGTCTGAAACTCCCTGGGGTCTGCATGCCTTAGGAAGACATCTCCCCCCTCCCTACTTGGGAGTTGTGATTTTTGAGTGCTCTTGGGAAGTGGGAAGGCTTAAAGCATACTCTCCTGCTTTTTGCATGAGTGTTCAAGCTGTTGATGGACTACTCTGTTAACGGGGGACTGTAGTTGCTGCCTATACCAACATTATTTCAAATAAAATATTGCCTAACTCTGTGTGTAAGATCTTTAGGATGGGTTTACCTCTAGTCTTTTTCTCTCTTTTCTATTATTTTTTTCAGATTTGACCCTAAGTCTCAGTTTTCACTTGAAGTGATAGCAGTGATAATATTAGCTGTTTGTAAAATGTGCTGTTCTGCATCCATGTTTTCTTGAAAACAAGAAATCACAAAAATAAGGCTGTCAGTCCTGCCTGGTTAAAAAAAAAAATAAAATTGACTCATTTTTACAAATTGACATAATGATGTATTCCACAGAGTTATTTGGATGTTTAATTACTGTATTTGAAATACCAGCAATTGTTATGAGGTTTTCAGATATATGATGAGCAACATGCAAATTACTGCAGTTTCAAACTACAGCAAGATATGCAAGAGCTAAATATTTGTTACCAGATTCAATCAGTTGAAGAGATTTATGAGTTGAACTACCATGGTAAAAATATATCCAGTTAGGTACAAGTTATAGTTGATCTTGCCCTCTAATATGGAGTTAAGAAATGAACAGTTAAAAACAATCTTAATGATATATATTCTTTTGCTACCTTTTAACTTTGGCTGTGCAGATTTGCTGAGAGTTTTTTGAGTTATATTTAACGCCCACAGAAGACAAAGTCAGACTTTCCATTCACTTTAAAGGTAGGTGGACTTGTTTATTAGTCATTTTAGTAAAACCCAGTGATTTTCCTGTCAGCATTAGGGTGCTTGTGATCCTAGACTCTTCGAAGACACATTTCAAAAGATATAAAATGTTGGAAGATGATTGAAAGATGTAAAATATATGTTGCAAAATCTTAAAAAGCTATTTATAAAATCATGACCTTTATAAATAGGCAAGAAACTACAGGATTACTTATACAGAGAATTTGGTATAATTTCCAAACCACTGCTTTCACTGCCAATGAAGCAGACAAGTAAGATAATAGATTTAGAAGTAGCAATAGCATATAGCAATAAAACAGATTACAGAAATCTGCAGCCTTCAGATGATTCACATGTGCTGTAAAACTGCTTGGAGACAAGAACACTTCTCTGCTGTGTTTCTGGAGTGCCTCAGCACAAGGCATTCACTGGTGCTTGAAGCTTTATACCATTTTACAGTATGATTTTTAATGGTAATACCTACTAATTGTTCTTCTAAATTAAAAAACTATGGGCAGGACAAAAAACTGTGTTCCATCTGAAATGGAATAGTGCAACATGGAGACTTCTGTACTCGCATGCTTATATACCCAATAAAAACAAAAAGAAAGAAACTGCTACCAGAGGTTTATAGTTTTAAAGCTTTTGCTTGTTGTGATATCAGGGTATCTGTCAGCACGTTTTTCCTTTAAATATATTTTCTTACATATATAAATATGTGACGGGTTGTGCCTGCTGAAGTTAAATTCTTCTTGAAGCTTTGGAATTAATCAAATATGGTTTGCAAAGTTATAGTTTTGCAGACTGAAATATGACATCCAGCTATCTATAAGCCTTCATTTTGTTCCACCAATAAGTCAGGAAACATGGATTAACACAATATAAAAAAAAGAAAAAACCCAGACTGATTTAAATGTACTGATGTTTGATTTTTTTCTAATGTGCAGTTAAAGAAAGAGTTATGTCATGATGTACAAGCCACTGACACTATCACATGGAAAATTACCTTCTGATCATGCTTCTAGATCATATATTATAGGATTACATTAACTTGTGGATTGTCTCAGCGGCATGTCTTTCACATGTAGGTCTTCAGATGACTTAATTTCAGTCATTGTTTCTCCTCAGTGCAACAGTTCAACAGTTACACTGAGGATTAATTTGCTGGGTTGCTTTAATGTGGCTTTCTTGCTCCATCAGTGTGCTCGTTTGGGCTGAGGTAGATTTAACATTCTTCATAGTAGCTAGTATAGGGCTATGTTTAGGATTTGTACAGAACACAGGATTGATAATGTAGAGATGTTTTTGTTATTGCTGAGCAGAACTTACAGAGTCAAGGCCTTTGCTGCTTTCCACACCACCACACTGGCAAGGAAGTTGGAAGTGCATGGGAGGTTTGGAGGAGACACAGTCGGGACAGGTGATCCAAACTGACCAAAGGGATATTCCGTACCATATGACATATAAAGTGAGAGGAAGAAGGAGGAAGGGGAGGATGTTTGGAGTGATGGCATTTGTCTTCCCAAGTAAGCATTACACATGATGGGACCCTGCTCTCCTGGAGATGTCTGAACACCTCCTGCCCATGGGAAGCAGTGTATTAATTCCTTGTTTTGCTTTGCTTCTGTGTGTGACTTTCTCTGTTAAACTGTCTTTATTTCAACCCATGAGTTTTTCTAGCTTTTACCCTTATGAATTGCTCCCTCATCCTGCTGCTGGGGAAGTGAGTTGCGTGGTGCCTCGTGACTCACTGGGGTTAAATCTAGTTATTATGGGTAAACCAATATGGCATGACCATGTTTGCTAAAATTAGACCTAAGGAGGGCAAATTAACTTGCCTTGAGTGGTGAACATGGCTATACTGTGTTAATGATACTAAACTTACCTTGAGTAGCAAGCATTAAAAAGTATCATGAAAGAAGCTCATTAACCCAAACTTTGATTTGGTACAGCAAATATTTGTATGATACACTGCTGTCCAGATTCTTCATTTTAACATCTAGCAGCTGTGTTGTATTAGCCAGGAAGATGTGACAATAAAGGCTGAGCAAATCTGAGTTTAGGAAGTAATAGCTTTATTAGACAGAAGAAGGAAGGAGCTTTCTTAAGTCTTGCTTATATTGCGATTTTGTCATCTAGGTTCCACCTGATTCTCAGCCAGCAGCCAGGTCATCTGTTTGCTATCCATGTCTTGTTTTGTACACGTAATACTACTTGGACAGGATGCCTTGAGCTAAGTAGCCTCACCAAAGTTCAGACTGCCTTGCTGTGAGGAAGGATGTGTGGGAAGCCTTATATTTTTGCATAATAGCTTAACAGGTAGACTCTTACTCAGAAAAGGGAAGGGACTCCCCTGCCCTGCTCCCTATCCCCAGTAGTTTGAGCACACATTTAATGAACAGTCCTCTCATATTTAAGTTCATATTTCCAGGACTGTACAAAAATGGAACCAGTTATGGTCTAATAGTCAATGCCCACATGTATTGCAAGGAGTGGACTTTGAATCACTGCTTGTAGCAGATTTTCCCTGGTCTACCTCAGAACTCATGACTATATGGTATTCCTTCTTCAACAGCAAGGGTAGACACAGACTTGATCAGGGATTAGGGCACTCTTTTGCAATTCTTCTTAGGCTGGGTGGAGGTGATCAATGTTTTTCAGTCAAAGCAGCAAAGCTAAGGCAATTATAGAAGATAGTGACAGAAAAGAGGGGACAAGAATCCCCAGCACCCATACCTATTAATTTCTAAAGGATCATCTGTGCACTGTGAATTACCTGTGTGGTGGTCTGGGTTTTGGCAGCAGGGAGGTGCTCAGCGTTGTCTGTTGGTACCATAGACATTCATCAGAGAAAGACAGAGCCTCATTTAAGTGTCCTTACAGTGCCCTCCAGAGGTCTTCAGGGCCACCTACAAGTCACCTTTGTAGGGAACTTTTTGTCCCGGAATTAGTGGAGCTGGGGGTAAGCTCGAATGCCCACCCACCACAAAGCATAGTAACTAAGGACTTATGTTAAAGCCATACAGAGTCAGGAACATTCAAAGGGGAAAAGACAAACATCTGAAAAAAGGTAAAAAGAAGGATCTTCTCCCAAGTCTGAGCATTGGGAGTGGAATAGGGGTCGGAGTGATGGGTGGAGATTGGAGTAGAAGGAGATGAAAGATGAGGAATGAATGATATAACAGTGTATGCTACAAGGTGAAGAATGAGCAGTGGGAAACAGGGATCAGAGGAGAGTCTTCCTCATCATTCACATTCAACCAGGTCATTAATGTGCTACCATCCTACAGGTATAATAGGACACTTGATGATTAATATTTTCAGTATAGATCAGTAGCTTGATTTACTCTACAGATGTCTTGTATTTTCCAATCTGCTAATGTTTGGCTATATTAAATAGTTTGCTGTCTCCTCTTGTAAGGTAAAACTAACTCTGAATAAGAGCAACAGGTCTAATTAAGTGGTTGGTCCTAGGATTTTCCATTGTTGTGATTAATTTCTCCAAGGTGATCAATCTTAGTAGCCAACTCAAACAAACAAGAAAAAATAGTAAGTCTTAGGTTGAAATTACTTGGAATTTAATCACTGCATAATGGTTCCCAGATGAGATTGCACATTTCCCATAAATGTCTGCAGTTTGTTTGTTAACCATGGCACAGTTCACCCATCTTTCTTAAAATGAAAGGATAGTATTTTTCATGCAGGCAAAAACATCTCACAAAACCAACTGAAAAATCGGTCAGCTTATCCAGACCAGGATAGGGATCTGATTGTTTCTCCACTCTATTCAAGTTTGTATCATATTTGTTACAGGAAAACTGAATAACTAAGAAAGTAATTTAGTGTGAAAAGAAAAACGAAGCGTGATGGTAATTCCCAATAAGATAAACAGAAGCTAGGGACACAATCTGCACAGAAGATGATGAGATTTAGGTGCCTGCCTCCCTTTTTAGTTTTTGAAAGCCTTTGTCTAAACTCTTGTTTTTTTGTTGGCTTTTCAGAGAAGGTTTATCAAACAATCTGACAAATGAGTTGCATTGTAAAGTAGTCTAGTTGGTGCAGCTCTGTAGATGACAAAAGTTCTGTGATAAATTTTGGCTTTAAATGATTTTGAGCTTTTCTAGTTGTGCTTTTGCTAGCAGTGGTAGGATGTATATGTGGGTGTTGGGGATTTTTTTGTTGTTTGGTTTTTGCTGGGGTTTTTTTTTTGCATTAGAAAGCCTGTTGTATGCTTCATATATTTAACAGCTGCCTTAAAAACAATGGACCAATTTTGTTCTTAACTCCATTAGTCTAAATCTAGAGTAACAGCCAAAATGATTGATTCACTTAAATTGTAAATTCGGAACATTTGGTAATCTACTTAGCTGAGAGCAGCACTAACATTGTCATTTTTCCTGCTGCAAATAAAGCTTCTACAAGTTCCTCTACCACACCACACAGTTGCATGCAATTTTTTTTTCTCATTTTGGCATTGCTTCATATTTCTTCAGTGAAGTGAGCTTCAGTTTATACCAGACGGAAGCAAAAGGGAGGCCCCTTCCAGTACCCTTGGGGAAGGCAAAGTGTATTTGCAGAGAAAATACAAGGAGTACAGGAGGAATAACGTGTTTACTTTGCTGTCTTCACACAAACACTTTCATAAATACAATTGAGGAGGAAGGAATTGCTCTGGGCAAACAAACCTCTATCAAGTTCAAGTGTCTGGAAGAGTTTATGCTTTTTTCTTGATCTATCTGTTTTGTAAGCTTTCATAGTACAGAGCAGAGAAAACATGAGGTTTAAGGTGCTAAAAAGAGAGAGCATGAAAGAGTATAGGTTTCGATAGATAAATTCTCTGGAAACACCTGCCCCTAACTACCTTTCAGAGAGAAGGGAAGTGTGTCTCAGAATCACACTTGTGCTCCTAGGGGAAAGAAGTCATTGCTGGAAAGCAGAGTTCAACAGCAGATGAACTCACACACAAATGAAGGAAATTGCTGTCTTCTGCCTCCCTGGCTGTTTCTGCTAAGGGAAAGCATACATTTCCCAAAATAGAGCTCTTGAGTATTTTCCATATCTTGATCAAGATGTTTGTCCATCTTCTTCCTATTAGTAGTTTCTTAGACCATTGCTTTTCTTTTCTGCTCTGCTCCCACCCAGTCATCCTTATTTGTGTCTATCCCTCCTTGTTCCCTCCTGCAGCTTTCCTGATCAGACATAATGCCACCTATGCTCACTATTTGCAGCTCTGAATTTCTGATTAAGCAACGATTTACTGGCAGACAGCGGTATCCATAGTCTCATTGCTTTTCTTTTTGTCAGTCCATCCTGAGACTGAGAAAACTATTTCTGTGGCAGCTGCTGAAATTGTTTGGATAGAAAAGTAATATCCTGAATAATAATCACATATTTTAGCTGCCTTTTAATAAGACTTAGAAAGTGGAACGAGGAAAGCTGCTATCACGTGAACCAATACATGCTGTGCAGGCCAGGGACAGCCTTTAGATTGCAGCACGTGACCTTTTTACCTAAAGGACTGGGCTTTCAAGGGAATGGAGAGCAAAGGGTCATGGGGCCATTTTGGCAGAGCCTTTAGCATGGCTTGTGGACAAGCATGCAACTTGAGGAGAAATACAGAAGCACTCTTTCTCTGTGACCTGGTAGGATTGCAGTAGCTATGTCTTCCAAAAGCAGTTTTTGGAAGGTGTAGCTCAGCTGCTGATGTAGACGTGAGGGTGGAGCAAGCTGAAACATGGCCACGTCTCCTCCCTGCTGTCACAAGGGGTCAGCTGTGATTTTGCCTGATTCCTATACAAGCCCCACTGAAAGAGGAAGAAAGTATTTCCTACCTTTGTCACCACTTCTGTAGAGCAGCCACTGAAAAAGGCACAAATATAAAACAAAGAAAAGATGATGATGTAATTTTTAGCATGCTATATATATTGAATATATATGATAATCCTTTGGGAAAAAAAACCCTAAACAACCTCACCCATCAAATAATATATATCATAAAGCTAAGGAAAAAACAGGATTTTTTTTTCATTACAATGCTGAAGCTTATTTTCAGTTTCATAGTACAAAATATTATTACTGAAATAGATGTCTAATAAATTTGTTGCAGATGTACATGGCATTTCAATTCTGCAAGAGTGAAATGTCCCTACTTTTGATTAAAGAAAAAAAAAAAGCTATGTATTTATTTTAAATTGAATGATCAGATGCTTTGACATAGGTGAGCTTTATCCTTGGGAAAAATGTGCAGACCAAAGTGATTGAATTTTGAACTATTTTGATTTTGACAGGGTTGTATTTTCTCTTAGAGAACTGCTTAGCTAAAGTTATTCTGGCAGCCTGGAATGGTGTCACTTGAGTAAATATTGTTCACTAACTAAACTACTCACTTGAGTAAAGAGACTGTTGGCATTAGTAGGTAGTTTTTCCCTCTAGAGGAGAAAATCTTTATGTTTTCAGTGTTTCAGATATTTTATGGCAGTCAAAGGATATGAATGTTCAGAGTACTGAGATACAGAGAAAAATATGTCTTGTAGTGATTTATAAACCGTTTTGTGTAGGCAGTTTGTTCTAGTTTCCTGCTTTTCTGCTCTGCTCCAACCCAGTCATGCAGGCCATCCCTATTTGTGTCCGTCCCTCCTTGTTCCCTCCTGCAGCTTTCCTGATCAGACATAATGCCACCTATGCTCACTATTTACAGCTCTGAATTTCTAATTAAGCAATGAATTACTGGAAGACAGTGGCATCCATAGTCTCAGTTCACTTAATGAGTGGTACAGTAGAAAGAAGAGGAAGCAGTCCATTTGGCCACCAAAGCAAAGTGTGCTCTTTGCAGAGAAAAAGATCATTCCCACTTGCTTCTAAATGAACATATCTATGTTTCTTTAGTGTCCACAACCTGAAACTTCAAGGAATCGTGATCTCACTATGTCTTGATCACTTTTTCCAAAGGATAGCAAAAGGTATGTGGTTACTCACTTATATTTCTCTGTCAGCTGGAAAGCTTGGGCTATTGAGAAAACAGGACTTGCTTGTTTTTTGAAAGTAACTTAGTTTTTCCTAGATTTCTTCTGAGGGGCAGAGAAAGTGCTCATTATGGGACAAATACCAAATTTGGAAAGATCTGTATGAAAAGACAGAAACTAAAAAACAACTGGAAACTGAGGTGTTAAACAAAATGTGTGAAGATTTACAAGCTCCATCATTACTCAGTAACTCAAAGTTTTGATGGCATCAGTTTGCAAAGGCCACATACAGAAGATCTGCAGCCTCCCCCAAGTTCCATATTGCTGCTGGGGCATTAACTCACTCGGATGACATCATTCAGGTCACAATTAGCCACTAACTAAAGAAAGCTGGGCAAATTATCCTTTACATTCAGTGAAATGAGATGGGAGATATAATTAGTCATGTATTTCCCCTTTTGTGAAGAGCTTCCTTGTGCTCTGGGAAAGGATGTCACCCTGTAAATTAGTCACTTGCAATCTGTCATTTCTGACCCATAATGGTAAAATGACTATCCTGCTAAACAATTTGCAGAATGCTTGAAAACCCTTGTGCTGCCATAGACAGCACATGAGTCAGATTTGCAACTGATTGCTTAATCAATCTGCACCTTGGATCCTGTGTGGTCTTCTTACTTTGCTTGAACAAAGAAGCTAGGTAGCTTAGCTAAGCCTGATGTGCGTGGCCTTCTGCAGAAAATGTTTTCTTGCAGTTTCTGACCTCTAATCATGCTCTTCAATACAGGAAAACCAAATGACTTATCTGCCTGTTTAATGATCTACTCCTGTACTTGTACTGGAATCTTCTTCCACTTAAATGCCACTTAGTCCTTTCCTGAGCAATGTGTCCCTTTAGGAAAGGGGTTAGTACACCAAAAGACATTTCTTAAAGGATAATTGTGGAAGTTCAAATAGTGAAATCACTTGGATTCATATTAAACAATGCTAAATTATTCTGTCTTCACAACCAGCTGTGCTTGTTCTTTGTAAAACACCTAAACTTGATTTTTCTCTAGAAGCAATTCAGTTAAAATTAAATTCTATATATGATCTATAAATAAAAATTTAAAAAAACTATCTTTTGCACTAAGAGCAGGTTACTAGTATGCATTTGTGACAGAACACTATAGGTCAGACGAAACAGAACAACAGATTTGGAGTGATATTCTGTAGTGAAAATTTGCAGTAGGAAATCCCATTTTGGGCAATTCTGCAAATTAAGGAATTCTGTCATTCAGAGAGGACTTCCACCAAGTCCTTCCCAAGGGAAAAGGTTGGGATCTGACCATAGATCAATTTAGACAATTCATCTGCTCCCCATCATAAGGTTATTTCACCACTCTGGATTTACACTGCAGCAATGTTTCTGAGTGAAGAATATGTGCCACCAAGGTTATCCCATTGTAACAAAGCATATGGGCACTTTAAACCATGAGAAAACAGCTGTGCCTGCTGTGTTGGAGGGAAGCAGGTGGTGTAGAGTATTAGTCGATGTTTTAAATAGTTTCAGCCCAGTAGGAGTAGAGATGGACTCTGTTGGAAGAAATTGAAGAAGTGTAGGAAGCAGGATCGTTTTTCTGGAAACCAGCACCTTCTAACCTCCTGCCTGCTAATTTTGGCAATGAGAGAAGTGGAATTTACTTTAAAGAAATCTTGTAAAATGTCAGTTCAAAACCAGGCTTTGTTCTGTCAGTACTGCAGTTCTCTTGTCCATTCCCCATCCCCCTTAAAAAACCTTGCATTAAATTTCTTAATAAATTAAACCCAAAAAACAACCATTCATTAATCTGACAGCGAAAGAGAAAGAAGGCAGAGACTCTGTGCTGCAGAGCAGGGAGGTGCCTAAGGGTTCGGATGCCACTTTCTCCTCCCGCCGGCAGTAAAGCTCTCTTTCCTGGGGCTGTGCCCGCTGAGCCCAGGCTGAGGCTGCGGGTGAGCTCTGCCACCTCGTGGTGCTTCGGGGAACCCAGCGGCAGCTGCCGCCTGCCCCGCGGCGATCGGG
>NW_008653396.1:78953-91686 GCF_000695815.1 Acanthisitta chloris | reverse complement strand
GCTAGAGTACACCTATTTCTCTATAGGAAAGCAGAAACTGAAGTAGTTAAGTGATTGTGTGATAAGAAAGGGAAATGCAAAGGAAGCCAAAGTGGAGTGAAAGTCTATAAATCTCACAGGCCTTGGGCAGTGCGGGAAGGGATGGATGCTGCAGCAGCCTCCAGTGCCTGTGCCGAATTGCTGGCAGTGGCAAACCTAGGGCACAATGAGGAGGAAGGCAGAGATTGTCGTTTTCAACAGTCCTTTGCTTCGCATCATACAGGTTCGTTGGCTGTTGTTTGCTGCCACTTTGCAAATTATAATACAAAAGAACCTAACATCTGTCTCATGACACTGAATTAAGAAATGGAATAAATGAAATTGACATGATCCAGTAACAAAATTCTATAATCAGAAGAAGATACTGTTTCTTTGTCAGAGTGATACTGACTTTGTACTTCTGTTTCTTGGATTGAATCTAAGGGGAAAGAGGCTAGGAATGCCTGTTAGAAATATCCTGGCAGGCTCTAAGTACTTTCTTAATCCTTACCATGTTAGTAAGACAGGGGATACCACAAAATTAAGAAATGTTACAACAAATAAATGAATGAGTGCACATTGTAGGAGGAGGTTAACTGCAAAATTATAAGGGTATAACATCACTTTGTTATTATCTTCAGGTCACACCCATTCAACTCCAATTGCTGTATAATATTTTGAAGCTATGGTTGCTGTTCTATATAGCCTCTGTACAAACTGGGTAGGTTTTCATATAGAACAGAAATGGATGCATAAAGTCATTTGTCAGAGGTCCCTAGAACTTCTAGTTCAGATTACAGAACATGAAGATAATCCAGTTTGCTTCGACCTTCATTTTTTCAATGTGGTATGTGGAAAGGGAAAGTAGTGATGTTGACTTTGCCACCCTTAAAGCAGGAAAAGAGTTGAGGATAAGGGAGGATGCTGAGAGGATCCACAGCAAACAAGGGAACAGTGAGAGAGGAAAGCTATTATTGCTCAGTCTGATCTTCCTTACTGGGCAGAACTCTATGTTGCTTTGAATCTGCCATGTGGGAACTATCTGGGCTGGTGATGTTGGAATAACATTTTGGCCTGGTGGTTTTTTGTTTGTCTTTTTTTTGGGGGAGGAGGTTGTGTTGTGTGGGTTCTTTTGTTGTTGTTTTTGTTGGTGTTTTTTTTTTGTTTTTGTTGTTGTTTTATTTTGTTTGTGTGGGGGTTTTCTTTATTTGGTTGTGGGGCTTATTTTGTTTTGTTGTTTTGGTTGGTTGGGTTTTTCCTTGGTTTTGAGGGATTTTGTTGTGGGTTTTTTCCTTTTTTTTTAAAGTGGGATAAACTATTGATATTTCATTAGGAAAGAAGCCACAATCTTTCTGTGTTTTACTACCAATTAACAGACTGTGATCCAGTTCTGTCACTTGTACCTGCCAGGGCTAATCCGGAAGACATTGGCTGAGACCTGAGACTTTCAAGAGCTGTAAGAAAATTAGAACCAACGTTTTTAGGCTCCATTCATAATGATGGCCAGCAGTAGCTGCAGTACCACGTGCTGTTGTCGGAGTTAATCTCTTGTAAAATTGAGGAAATTCCACCTTAGTTTGCACTAAGAAAGTGTAGCACAGTTTCAGTGATGTTGTGGTACACTCTGGGAAGATGGAAGGACATGAAATAGTGTATCAATTGTACAAACAAACAAAATCAACACCCAAGTCCTAGCACTTTTCCAGGTTTAGGTATTCTCCTTATTAATGTCCTAAATAATGATATGACTATAGAAGGAAAGAACTTGTTTCCAAATATACCTTCATTCATGCTTTGCTTGCTGTCTTCTGAGAAATAATTTGAAAATTATTGTGTAAGGAAGGACAGGAGATTGAGGAATGACATGAATGTTAGAGAAGGGACTAAGAGCATTTGTGGAAGACATATATAAGATGAGTATCCTATGGAGATGTGAGGAAGTCTGTTGATAATTAAAGTTGATGTGAAAGCTGCTTTTAGCTGATAAAAACCCCCAAAAGCATATAATTCTTTCTACTAGTTGCTAATCTCTATTCTGAACTGACAGCACTAAGTCCAAAAATCAAGATGTGACATAATGAAGACTGTTCCTGCTCTGGCATCTGTGATGTGATTTATTGTAATATTTTGAAAGAAATATATTCCATCTCTTACCTTTCATTGCCATGTGAACATAAACTTTTCAGGTTCAAGGGAAGTCCTAGCTTGGCCTCCAATGCTTTGGCCATAATTGTGATACAACTCCTATAAAACAGAGAAAAGAAAATGAACATAACCACTGATATATAACAACACACCTAATGTTAGCCACATTAGCTAATGATGGCCCTTGTGTCTATTCTTGACTGCAAAGGATTTTAAGAGGATATGTTAAATAAACCCTTAAAATATTAGTGTACTAAACATGGTCCAAACACCTTCTTCTTTGTGTTCGATAGTATTTCCTTTGACTCCAGTGGGAACAATTAGATTAACATGAAATAGTATTTAATTTTAATAATAGAATTCATAATAGATACATAATCTGCAGTAATATGCATTATAAGCATACCAAAAATATTACCAAATATCTCTTAAGTTGCTGGTTTAGGCTGGTAAAATAAGGGGAACACGTAAAGATATCTACAACAAAGTAGCATCTGGAGAAGTTTTTTCGTTTGTTAAAATGCCATTGAATCATATAGGAATTAACTCTGACAAAGGATTTTAGTCATAATTCCAAGGAGTTACCATTTGTCCACACATCAAGATCACATTTGATTTTGGTGGCCACCTAGGTTAGAAAAAGAAATTACAGAGATTGTTGGAATAATGTGCAAACTGTTCTGCCAACTCTTGATTCCCAGAACAATCCATGCTCAGGTAAAGAAGGTCATTGCGTCAATAATTAGCTTGGATTTTCCAGGAAGAAAAAGTAATGTGCAAGTTGTCAGGTCTAAATATGTGATGGGAACAAAATTCTGCAGTTATGCCAAGACTAACAAGTGATGGAAGTGGAGATTTATTTTTAAGACAAATAAGATTGCTTAGTACCCTTATTCAACACATGATCCTACTTATCTTTTGATAAGGTCTTTTTTTTTTCATTGAACTTACACATGGTTTTAATTTTCTCCCATATTAATCATAACTCTTACTTCTGTCCTTTTTTAAAACTTTTTTTCCAATGTATGACTTTTGCTTTTTTAATACATTCTTCTGTCCTTGCTTTCCCATAGTTAAACTGGATGCAGCTTTTCTGTATTTTACACAGATAGATTACGGCTACAATAATATGAGGAGGACAGAAAGTGAGCTTTAGTATTCCTCTCTTTTTGCATTTTGTTTCAACAAGATAGCAGCACTTAAAATGAAAATTACACCTGAATCTCTTTTGTTACTCCCAATTGGTTTATTCTGGGCACACACGGAATTTACTACAGCAAAATCTCTGCTGAAGATGGTGTTAATCAGAAAAGTTGAAAGCAAAGGCTCCTGACACCACAGAGCAATTCTTTTTTTGCATCCCTATTCACCTCTGAAAACCTTAATTCAATTCCTCAGCCAACCATTCTGTGTAATGAGACCTGGGCTGGAACTTTCCATATTGATTTGTGTAAAGTCTCTTTCTCTTGGGGCTTATTTATTCTCCCTCCCCCTACTTCACTCTCTGTTTCTATTGTTTCCCTGATCTTTATGTCTCCCTGGTTTTTGTACTGCACTATTTTTCCCTGCTGCTTATTGTGATAAGAACAAAGGCTTTTTTTCCCCCGTCTATGCGAAAGACCTCTCTTCTATTCAAATATTAACTTCAGGCATAAATAATTTTACATTGGAGTGAATTTTAAAGGCAAAAGTAGCTGACATTTTGGGGCAAATGAACATTTCAAATATTTTTATGCTAGATCAGAGAATTCTAGAACAAATGTTGAAATATACCTGTGTTTTCTCAGCCTGTCCCTACAAGTATGAGATTACTCAGTTCCTACATACCTACATCATGTGAAAATTAGTGAAGTATTTTCAGGTTTTATTCTATGAAATGCATAAGCTTCTTTTCCCCCAAATATATCTGATATCTTACATTTATGAGAGCCCATTTAAAACAAAATTGAGTTTTTCATAAAATAGTTTACAATTTTGAAAGGGAAATCCCAAAATAAATTATACTTTTGTTGGCATTACAAAATCATTACAACATTTGTGAATGTTTTCAATTCTGTCAGCCTCACAAAGAACCAGAATCATCAAGTAGACCTAGTTTCTATTCAACCTCATCTTATCCTTCATTCCCACAGCTCTGTGATGCGTTTTGGACTCTAGATACTTCATAAGTGTAGGAATAAACAGACTATTCTCAAATCTCTGCATTTTACAAATAGGTCTTTGCCACTGAATTCTCTTGATGGTTGTTGTTACTAGTTGTTGCTATGATGGTGCAGGAGCGCTCGTTGTTAATTAAAAATAATAGTGGCAGGAATACTCCAAATATACCGTAAACACATAGTTTTTGTTCTAAAGTTTTCTAGCCTGACCATTATCCTAACTAAGGTACAGCACTAGCCATTATCATTTCCTATCTTATTTCTGGTGGATTATAACCTGGGTGTGTCATCAATTTTGGGCCCCTTTTTGACTGACAGAAGCACAGAGATGCTTTTCCTACTTCTGTGTTGGATGCTAATTCACCACGAGTCAGCAAGGAATGAAAGCAGAGCAGTGCCTAAAATTGCAAAGGGAGGGTAGCAGGAGAACAAGTTATTAAGGAGCAGTCAAGAGGAATTACATTTGCTGAGGTTTAAAGAACAGACCTGTGAATAGATCTAGGAGTTAATCATGGATTAACACTGCAGGGATTGAGGGAGTCAGCTAAGACTCAGCGAGTCTTGTGCTGGGTAGTGTTTAAAGGCATTATCTCACAAAAGATGGGTATTGCCATGGAAAATGTAAGCAAGGACTGAAATTATTTGCATTAAAGAACCATGACTAATCTTCAGGTTTTGCTTTATCTGAACAGGCAATTCTCTGATGGTTCTAAGACTCTCTCATCTTCTGCATTTTTTGTATGTCTAGAGAATGGTGGCTTCCAGGGTACCTGACTAATACAAGAATTTTTACCATCTCTGAGGAGCTGATGCTATGTTTAAAGTGGCTGTAGGTGACAGTAGAGATAAAGGGTAGGAAATTCTTCTGTCTCAGCAAAGGCATCTATCAGTCAGTTGTCTCACTTGGGGCTAACTGAGCTATGTTCCTTTCAGAAACACTTCCTGAGAATGATTCATCTCAATATAAGATAGATAAATTAAACAGTTCCAAAGTTAGCTGAGTCCCACACTGAATAAATACATTTGTTGTTTGTTATTCAGGTCCCAAGATTTACTGTACTAGGAATGGCTAAAATAAATTTCCTCTCCTTTCCACCCCCTCTGTTCTCAGCATGTATTTACTGAGAAAAGGCACAAGGAGTCCTTTTAAATGACAGCCTTGTTCCACTTTTGGCCATGACAGTTGTCAGTGTCCAAGTGGTTGTCAACCATTTTGAGTACTTTTGTGAAATTTGATATTTCACGTCAATTGTGATATTTGGTGTTTTGTGGTCTGCATGGCACAATTTGGCCTACACAGGGTTTTAAGAGCTACTTCTCTGGAAGTCCATCTTTCTGCACAGCACTGTTGTAACTTCACTGGGTGAAAAGGCTATTTTGCCAAACAGAAGTAGTCACATTATATAATCTTGTCCAGAATCCATTTTACCACTGTATTCTCTCTGTATGAGCTTTCAGCTCTTTCATAAACTAATCATTCCTTGATGTACCACCTTTAAGGTATTTGTACTTTGAGACATGTTACAATGTCTTGAATGTTCGATATGAATACATTTCCTGAAATAAAAATATATGCAGTGAATAGCAGGATATGATTCAAGATGCATGTTCTACTTTCTATGGCAGGGTTGACAAACTTCAAGAGCAATTTCTCATGAAGTCAGGGAAAGAAAAGCTTTAAAGTTAATGGTTCCAGTAGCAGCTCATGGTTTGGAGATGTTACATTTCAGAGAAGGAGATGCAGAAGATAAGGTAGTTGTTTTCTGCAAAGAAGGATCTCCTGGTTGCCAGTGGAAACCAGGACACCACTGATACCTCTGTGTAGGAAGAAGGTTCTAGTCACCTGTGGAAGGGTCTCCCACTGCTTTCTGCAGCTGTAGCTTCCACATACAGGCCAAATTTGAAAGAAGCATTTTTGCTTCCAATCCCCAGGCATATAACACACCAGTGGAAATTCTATGTGTGCTGCCCTTGCTGCCTCTTCTACAGGCTTGAAGATGTGGTGATGCTTGTTTGGTGGAGTTCTATCTAAAATACATTGGAACTAGGTTGGCCAAACAAATAACTGTTGTGATTTTCAAATTAGTAAGAAAAGTCCAGACTTAGTAGTATATTTTATTTTGTTCATATTGTATGAATTTTTTTAGTACTGCCAGATTAGCTAAGAAATAAGGGACAAAAGAATTGGCGTAGAAATCAAAGAGAAAAATTCGAGTTTTCCATCAGATATAGCATTGTAAACATGTTTATTGCATGCTTCTCATCACCACAGGTATATGAGCCCCTACAAAGCAAGCTGAAGTTTATGACCTTCGTAATAAATTAGAGAAAACAAGAGGTGGAATTGTAAAATAAAGCATATGAATTTTTCAGTGTTGCCCCAGGAGGAATTTCTCTGAATGTATTTCATTCTTAATTTCGTCTCATCCCTGTCTGTTTCAGTTCCACAGTGAAGGGATCCTTTCTCATTACAGCAGCCACTCTGATTGGGTGAGGAGGATACTTCACTTCTCAACAAAGAGGAACACACGCAGAGCTTTGCTGCCTCCGATCAGCTCTGCAGCAGCCTCCAGCTGTCCATCATTCACTGAGATCAGCAGAATTACTAGGATGCTTAAAGTTAAACAAAAATGCAAATGTTTGCAAGGTTAAGGCCCAAGAAGCTTTCAAAGCACAGACTGTTACATGCTTCTGCCAGGACAGAATAATTTGGGGCCCTTATTACTCAACAAGAGAAGTACAGTTGTCATTGTCCTCAGTAGTATACCTAGTAATAATAATCAGTAGAATCTGTTAGTTCAAGGGAACTGCAAAACCACAACCTGAAAGACCCAGGCTTTGTTCTTCAGTTTTTAGTTTAGCACTTTATCAAGATGTTAAATTCAAATTTATTTGCATTCTTCTGTCTAAGAGGTTATTAAACACAGTCCAGGCTTCAGAGAGGTGTCTGAACTGTTGATCTTCAGCCACTTCTGAGTGTTTCAAGTCTTGGAGAGATCTGTGTCTAACTTCTTGGGTTTTTCTAAGTCCTTGTTGGACTTGTTCTATTTCTTTCTGTGATGAAGGAACTGTTATTTGTACTGTTAAATGTTGATCTCAAAGTATTTTTTTTTTCAAATTACACAGCTGAATTAAATTTGTGATGAATCATTTTCCTACAGATTTTGTAACTAGATGCTAATACATTAATTCTGTGCTAGCTATATCAATCTTTCTGCCTCCTAAACTGGATTGGGAATGCTAGAATAAACTAAAATAATAACTAAAACAGAGCTGTTAATATAGAAGTGTTTATCTGCATCCAGAGTTCATGACTTCTGTGAACATTTTCACCTCAGAATAAAGTATTGATGCAGTATTCATGAGAAGAAGATAAAAAGCAAAGTGAAATTTAATCTTTCATGTTTTGAAATTATGGAAAATTGATTTCACTCAGAGTTAAAACAGAATTGGCAGATATTTAAAAAAATAAAAATTCAGAAGGGTTCAGAAACCTTTGCTGCATTTTTTTTATGCTACTGTCACACAAACAAGAGTTCTGAGTAAAGAAACGTGAAGAATTCTGAAAAAAAACCCCTTCTTCACTGCAAATATAAATGGAATTTTTAGCCAGCTGCATATATCGGCTAAGATTCCTACTCTTTTTAACCAGTTAGTTCAGTAGATGTAGGAATTCTAAAGGTTTGTTGATTTGGATCCCTTCCACATTTAAGGATATTCCTAGGGTATCTAACTAGGCTCACTGAACTCCATCAGTTATGGGTAGCAGTGGATCAGGTCAATCAGAAAGTCATTAAAATGTGCTGCCTATGTTAGAACAGTCTTTTTAGTGATGTCTTATGAAGTTTGTTCTTTCAAAACTCACAGATCTAAATTAGCCCCCTGCTACACACTTCCAGAATTTTTAGACAGTCTGGATCTGACCAGTGTAAGAAACTGTCATCTGCATTAATTCAGAGTAGTGGTTTCTCCATTCTTGTGAGGCTTATAGATGTCACTATTTCTCAGTTAGGACAGAAGTACAGTGAAGAGAGTCTTGTCTGATTTTTTTGTGTATCTGATAAAGTAAAGGTGAGCTCTTTAGAAGACAGCACAGAGACATTTTGAACATGCATGCTTTTTGAACATGCATGCTTACTAACTAGTGGCTGAGCTCACATCTTTGCTCAGCAACAGCATTTCCTTTACCTGCAAATTAATGCTAAATTCTACAACAGAACAAAATCCTGTTTCCAGCATTAAAGTGTCATGAGAGAGTGGTATGATAACTGTCAAATGGCATTTTTAATCTGCAGTGTTCAGCTTCAGAAGTAAATAAAACTGAAAAATTAAGTAAGTACATATATACTGAATCTATTTTTCTCCTCTGCTTTCTTTCTGCTAATTTTGTTTTATGTACCTTGAATAGGGTTTAGGAGGTAGGAACTCTATTTGTATCAGTGTGTGGACTGTATGTGTATAGATGATATCTACCTGAGGTTTGCAAATCTCAAATATGGAGCAATAATCTACCCAATACCAGCAATGCCAGCAAAGAGTGCAGGTGAGCACATGAAATAGTGGGACCAGAGTGCTCTCCAGTAGCACAAAGGGAATGGAAATTTTTAGCTTCTCTTCAGAAGGAAGAGCTTGCTGCTGTGTCCCAATGCTTTCCCTTCCAGCAGCTCCTGGCATGATCAGAGCAGGACCACATTGATATTTCTAAGAGCAGGAGGTTGACCTGGCAGGGTGCAGAGCATCCACAGGTTGTCCTGAACTCCTTTGAGCTCAAGATAAAGGCAGAGCCAGTCTTGGATTTTTACAGTTTATCTCTCTTTTGGCACTAACATAAGGAAACATGTTCTCAGAAGTGACTAAAGTTAAGGCTGTATTTCTGACACTGTTGGTTCTCATTTACTGCTGCTAGAAGCTTCCCCATGTGCAGCAGGGCCAATGCCAGCAGCTCCAGGATGGACCCACCACTGCAGCAAGGCTGAGTCAACCAGTGGTTATAGTAACACCTCTGTGATAATGTATTTAAGAAAGAAAGAAATTTATTGCATAGAAGTAATTGCAGCACGAGAAGAGTAAAAATATGTGAGAGGAACAACTATTCAGACACCAAGGTCAGTGGAGAAGAAGAGGGAGGATGTACTCCAGGCGCTGGAGCTGAGGATCCCCTGTGGCCTGTGATGAAGACCGTGGTGAAGCAGCTGTGCCCCTGCAGCCCATGGAGGTTAACAGGGTGCACAGATCCACCTGTAGCCTGTGAAGGAGACCCACGCCGGAGCAGATGGATTCCCAAAGGAGGCTGTGAACCTGTGGGAAGCCCTTGCTAGAGCAGGCTACTGGCAGGGACCTGGGGACCCGTGGAGAGAGGAGACCCAAGCCAGAGCAGAGATCCAGGTAGGACTTGTGATCCTGTGTGGGACCCACGCTGGAGCAGGCTGTCCCTGAGGGACTCGATGGCACCCTGTGATGAGTGATCCACACTACAGCAGTTAGTGGAGAATTGCCACTCAACAGAAGGACTCACACTGGAGAAGTTTGTGGAGAGCTGTCTCTCATGGGAGGGACCCCACACCGGAGCATGGAAAGGATTCCTCTCCCTGAGAGCAGTGGCAGAAACAATGTGTGATGAACTGACTGTAGCCCCCACTCCCCCTCTCTCTGTGCTGCTGGGGGGAGTTGGGAAGGAGGGAGGGTTGGGGGAATGTGTTTTTAAGGTCTGTTTTATTTTCTCATTATCCTGCTCTGATTTTTTAGTAATAAAATCACTTAATTTCCCCAAGTTGAGACTGTTTTGTGCATGTCACTGTTTGATGAGTGATTTCTCCCTGTCCTTAACTCAACTCATGAACCTTTCAATAATTTTTCTCTCCCTTGTCTAGTTGTGGAGGGGAGTGAGAGGGAGGCTTTGGTGGGTGTCTGGCATCCAGCCAGCATCAACCTGCTACACCTAGCTAAATTTTATCACAAGAAAATACAGTCTGGCCTATGTGCATTCACCTGTGGGTACAAGAGGATAAAGTAGCCTTCATTTCTGTCTTAATATATCACATAGGATTCCTGGCAATGTTAAGTGTCTGCTGCTTTCCAACCCAGAGGGGTCTATATTTCAGTGTGAGTGCAGTGATCCATGTACTGTTATTATCACCCCATACAATGCAATCTCTAAAGCACCTTGGGGTCCATCACTGTTGGATGAAAGACATTACAAAAATGAAAAGTATGTTCATAACAGTTTGCAGTAGAATACTGTGTTAGCCTCATTGGGCTACAGTGATGAATTAAGGAAACTGTTGCCCTCAAGAAGAAAACGCTTGAGTAAGTTATGTACTTCCTTTTCAATGCGTTCAGAGGGTACATATATCATGAATAGTTTTGACATGTTCTGGGAGAAGGCTGAAAAAGTCACAAGGAGGTGATCAGCTTTTGATAATAGCTAATTAACATTACTTTTCATGCTTAACTTTTAAAGTACACACAAAGATGGGAATGCACTGCTGGGTGGAGGGGAAAACAAAGATGGGAATGCACTGCTGGGTGGAAGGGAAAACAGAGCAGCAATTTAAGAAAGGAAGCACAGTTTTAAATGTAGTTGATTGAAAGAAAGTTGAAGAAAATTAGACTCTTGAATTATTCATATGCTCTAGACACATCTTTAAGTGACTTAACAGGAGGTCACAGTTTGAACAGGGGGACAGAACTAAGAATATGACACTATCTTTAGCCTTACTGCCTATAACTTTATTCCCAGCTAACAGCAGTGAATGTTTTTATGGACTAAAGCTTCCTGTGGGATTATACTAGCTGCAGTAAAACTTTCAGGGTAGTTTCCCTAAGAGAGACACATAGAGGGAGATCTGTTGTTGGGCAGATTGTGGAATTGAGAGGTGGGAGAATTTGGTTCAGTAGTTGTGGTAGAATTCAGAAAAAGTCAAAACATCCTAGGTGAGTTTCAGAAATACTTTTCTCTCTTTGTCTTCTTAAAAGAAGTCAGAATTCTTGGGTTTGCTCTAGCCTGAAGCAGAGGATGTTTCGATGACCGCAGCACATTCTCCAGAGCAGGAAAATAAGTTTCCTGTTCCACTTTACTCTTCCCAAGGCAGATCACTCTGGGGTGGGGACACAGCCATATCGACATATGCTTTCTTAGAAAAGCATCTAAATAGATCATAGCAGGGTTTGGGTTTAATTAGTATTAGACCTTTTCTATTCTAGGCTGCCTGTCAATTTTATTTTTTTTTTTGTGCAATAAGAACAACTGAAATGAGGCTTTGCTGAGCACAGAAAAGTGCTTCAGGAGGTATTCAGCAAGCAGCTGGGTTGCACTAGAGTTGATCTGCATCCCAGATTCTCTTCTCTGAGGAGAAAGTGTCCTTCAGAAAGTTCCATGCACATCTGTGGCACAGCTGCCTGCTGAGGTTATAAGTGGAAGAAAGTTGGGATATAGCCTTTTCCTGTTCCTTCCCATATATGGGGAGGAAGGAAAATGTCCTTCCCCCTCTGTCCACTCTGTGGCACTGACAGGCAGCAAAATGGGAGTGAGAAATATTTCAAATCTTTTAAGATCCAGCTGTGTGGATCAGATCAGAAGCTGGTCTACCCTAAGGAAAAAGAAAAGGCCCAGTGAATGAAATATTGAGCAGTGTAATTTTTTCCCCTGATGCATGTCTTTGCAGGTTTAGGTTCAATAATTATCTAACAGTTGGTTTTATTTCATTTTCAACATATTCTAGAACTTGCATTTTTTAATCTTAACCCTCAGCCTATCCATCATCCTCCAGATCCACATGGTACATCCATTGTTTAATTTTCATTTGTTCCCTTTCTTCCTCTACCTTTGACTCTTATTGATTTTGTAACATTCAGTTAATATTTCAGTATATTTTTAGTTTGTGTGACATTTTACAGTCCATGCAATTAAATTACAACAGGCCTCTTGAAAATACTGGACAGGTAAATCAAATAATTTAATTAAATATAAAGGGGGAAACTTGCAGAAAAACAAGATGCTTTTGACCCTTTCGCATCTCCAAAATACCTGAAAGAACGGGGTTTATTTGGTTTTAATTTTCTTTAAGTAACTGAGGTCCATGCATGTTTTCAAAAAAATACCTCCTACATGCTTTCTGCTGTCAACGTGATTTAAAATTCATCTTTAATGTATTTATGTCCTGCTAAGGAGGCCAGACATTGTGGTAGTTCACTGATGCTGGATCAAAGTATTTCCCTCTGGGCTTTCACTAGCTAACCCTCTGCTCGCAAAGCAGTGGATCATTTGTAGCTCCATGGGGAGGAAGGGGCAAGTAGTGACTAGGGAAGATTTTAACTACAAGTTTGGTATAGCAGAGATAATCTTATGGGACACCTGAGGTCATCTGTTTTGGGATTTTGTGTTGTGAACTAGCAGTTATTAATTAATATTT
>NW_008653396.1:58181-78909 GCF_000695815.1 Acanthisitta chloris | reverse complement strand
TTACATATGACTGTGTGGCACAAACATTTTATATGTCTGTTTTTTCAACTGAGGAAGCATTTGTTTTAAGTATTATATTCAGTATTATCTTTCTCACTTAAGAAGAACTGGACTCATTTCTTGTGACATAGGTTTTCACAATCATCATATACAACTTTATTCTACATCAATTCAGTATACACATAAAATATAGTTGTATATGAGTGCTGAAGGAGAGGGATTTCTACTTCCAATGCAAAAGTTCACATCAGAAAAGTTGGCCTTTTCTCCCTTTTGCCAATAGATGGCAATATGTTATAGACATGTGGAATTGCATAGCCCAACTTTAAAACCACTCTTTTGCCAAGAAGACTTTTTAAACATTATTTGATGTACATAGATACCAAATGCAGAAAAACCAAGTGAAAATAATTTAATTCTTTTTTTTTTGTCTTCTAATTGTGTGTGTCTCTTTAATAGTTAAAGCCCAACCCTGTGCTGTTGCTCGCTTCCTCTCCCCTGGTGGGATGAGGGAGAGAATTAGAAAGGCAAAAGTGAAAAAACTCGTGTTGAGATAAGGGCAGACAATTTAATAGGGAAAGCAAAAATGCCTGCATAAGCAAAGCAAAACAAGTAATTCAATCACAACTTCCTATGAGCAGGCAGGTGTTCAGCCATCCCAGAAAAGCAGGGCTCCATCACATGTAACATGACTTGGGGGAGAAATGGCATCACTCCCAATGTCCCCTCTTCTTCCTTCTTCCCTCAGCTCTGTATTCTGAGCATGATGCCATATGGTATGGGATATTGCTTGGGTCAGTTGAGGTCAGCTGTCCTGGCTGTGTCTCCTACCAACTTCTTGTGCATCCCTAGTCTCCCTGCTGGTGGGGTGAGGCACAAGGTGTTGACTCTGTGTAAGCACTGCACAGCAGTAACCACATCTCTATACCATTCAGCTCAAATCCAAAACACAGCCCCATTCTAGCTACTGTGAATAAAATGAACTCTATTCCAGGCAAAACCAGCACGTTCTCTGATTCAATGGGAGTGTATTGCAGGGAAAGCTGAACACAAGTCTGTCCAGAGTGCAACATTACATAGAAATTTTAAGCAGAACAGAATTATTATTATATAACTCTTTTTATGTGAGATTATAAATACCTGCCTATAATATAATATAATCACCAAAATATTGTAGAACTTGTAAGAGCATTACAGTAAATCAGTATTTAAAATTGAGAAGGAAGAGTGATGTGAGAAAAGGTCTAGAATTATGGCTGAGGGATGGAAGGAGATGAATAGATGTTCAGGATTTTTTAGATCCTGTCAAGATCTTCTCTGATAAAATGAGTCACGTTGTTGAAATATCAGATGGGTACTAAATTAACATTTACTGAATGGTTGAATGTGCAGCATATTATGAAGGCAGGGGTGGAGTATTTCTGTTTCTCGTTTTTTCAAGTGTGGCGTTTGCTGGTCCTTTAGCTTTGCTCCAGCATCACTACTTGATTGTATTTTGTTTATGGGCTGCAGGGGAAAATGAGGCAACAGCTTTATATGTGCTATGACTCTTCCATGGCACTGGAAATCTGCTAAAGGATGCCCATCTGCTTTTCTGCATCCGTTGAGGAATCACAGCTGCACAAACTTATTGGAATAGACACTCAGCTGCATCAGGGAACTGAGCCTTTTTGTGTATTAAAATAGTGTTTTCTGTTATCATTTATGTTGTTTGAAGAGATATAAATAGCTGCTTTGTAAATTAAAGGACTAAAACATTCAAAGAGCAGAATTAACTTGTCCAGTGGAATATGTAAGTCAATTAGAAATTCTCTTCATTATGCCAGCACTCATTTTTATTTTAGATGGAAGAATCCCAACACAATAAGTTGGAATGGAGATCTCCATGATATTTAATGAAATAATCAGGCAATATCTTATTATTTTGAGGAAGCAAATCATGAGATGAAAATAACGTAACTTCTCCTTACTTTAGGAATTAGTCCCTACACAGATGATGACTTTTATTTTTTTCAGTAAGATTGCTTATTTTAGTTGCAACTCTTTGGATTTCACAGGATCTGTATCTGCTTGTGTTTGAGATGTTTTTGTAGTTGGAAGAATTTTTTAAAAGTTGCTATTTGTATGCTTATTCTGAAAAGTATAAATTAAACTTTAAAAGCCCAGTCAGTTAAAAGAATTGATCTTCAAGACCTGTTGTTTCTTCTGTATCAAATTTGCCCAGTTTAAAGGTCAAAAAAAGTTGTTGTGGGTTTTTTTTCCCCCTAAACTGTATGCACTGAAAAGGAGATAAAATCTATTGTCTGAAGAGCAAGGCTCTGCTCTTTTTACTTTGCAAGCTGTCACAGGAACCAGAGACTACAGATTTGGAATTCAGCTGACAGGTTTGCTAATGGTGCATAACATGAAATAAAAGAAAAAGAGGCTCTCTGTAGTCGTAACACACTGACTTTACAGAGCAGTCAGCTAGAGGTTTTCTGACAATTTTTGACAGGTCTGGGGTTTTGGAGCAGACTCATTAAAAAAATTAATCTTATTATTCAAAGCTGCTTTGAAATTATCACAAATATTTGGGCATGGAAAACTGAAATGGAATCTAGAGTTTGATGATATATTGGCATATATTAGTATCAAATTTGCTGATTTAAAAAATAATTTCAGAAAAGACCAAATATTATAGATAATTAGGAAGAACATATTTTTTGAATTCCAATGGTGTCTAAATTTTTCATTTCTGATATGTTAAGTTAAAAATATATCATAATTTGAAAGATTCTGCAGCACTGTAATCTTTCAATCATGGGTGGAACCATGAAAAATTGCTTAGAACTCGCTAATTGAAAGTAAACCCACATTTTTTATTTATTACATTTTTTGCAGAGACATAGTAATTTAGCTTAAAATTCATCCATCAGGAATCCATTCCTCATCTTAGAGTTGCACAAAAAGAAATCCTGTTGAGCTGATTGCTTTCTGTTTAGTTTAGACATATCGCATGTGATTCCTAGTTCCCCTTGAATCCACTCATCTGTGATTTTGCTCTCTCAAACAATACAGCTTTGCACATCACCATAACCTCAAGGGATAGGCAGAGATTAGTTTGTTATATGCACAGTGCCTCTATTTCTGCCTGTGTTTTTATAAAATTTGTGCAGGTGCTGCACTGAGTGCATGCAATGACTCCAACACATCCAAGGAGCACTGAACTGTGTTGTTAAACTGTGCTCTTTCCAGGAGGCTCTGCAATAAGTGCAATCCAGAAAGGCTCTGGTTTATCTGTTGCTGTTCATCTTCCTGGGTCCATAAACCCCAGACATGCTGAGTTCTGGGGAACGTGATTTCCACTCTTCAGATTGCTGGGCTTTATTGGCAGAAAGTGACACAAGATCGTGGAACACAACGTGTTTCATCCTGCATCTCAACTTCCTCAGCTGCATGAACTCTAGGCCAGTTAGGGAAGGTGTTGAGGAGAAGAAAAAAAAAAAGAGAAACAGATGTTAAGCCTGTAAATAGTAATAAATTCTGCACTATGCTCTCTTGGCAAGTTGAGGGTCAAACCATATAGAAGAGATGAGAATCCTTCCAACAGGTAACTTCATCTGGTTTTCAACATTGAGACTTGCAAGGTGCCCTGACTTCAGAGAGAAACTAACTTAACCTCATTTCCTTGTGGGAATATTTGCATGCTTCAAGTTAAGCGGTACTAAATACTGTGCTGCATTAGATAATGTAGAAATGAATGAAACAGCTTATAAAACCTAAATCAATCATGACACATGGTATTTCTGTGATTCTTGCAGCAAAAATGTTCTGCACCAGTGGATGTCACTGTGTGCACCCAGGCAGAGTAGCTTAATGATGCTGCAGATGAATCCTTGCAGAGGGTACATGGGGAAAAAAAATATCCATTTGTGATTCAAATTGATACACTTTTGCCATACATTAACAGATAGGAATACAGTACTATTGAGAATTTAACCCTTCTCCATACAACCCTCCAAAACCAAACAACCACAGCAACACATTAGCTTGAATGTTTTTTCAGTGTATTTTATCATCCAAAGTCTTGTATCTGTGGTTGTTTTCTATCTAGGACAAGTAAGATTAAAAAAAAAAGCTCCAAATGTACAGCTAAAGCCAGTGATAAATATTGCTGTGTTTATAAGTTTCTGATTGTGTTGTTACAAGTAGGAGAGTTGATAAATTTGGAAATCCCTGAAGCACCATTTAGTACCCAGCACAGAAATTTTATTTATGCAGATAAATAGCACTCTTTTAATGTGCTAAATCTGTTAGAATGAAATCTGTGTGGTTTCAGTATTTGTAATGTGAGCATTTCAGAAGCATAAGTACCAGTTTATGCAAATAGGTCCCAAACTCATCAGTTTTGCCTACCTTATTATTGATATCTATCTTCATTGAAGCTATGTACTGAGTGCACTTCATTAAAGCTGACAAGCCAAAGGCTGCTCCTTCTCCCTGGGAATTGCCATGTTCTTTACAATGCAAAAGTCATTAAATGAGCCTTTTACAGTAAGCCAGCTCTCTCTGTTTCTCTCCACCAATGGGGGATATAGTTTTTTTCTTTTACTCCACAAATCCTACTTAAAGAGACATGTTAAGATTCCTTACAATGAAAAACTTTGCACCTTTGCAGTTTCTCAGAGGAATATATTTATTCCCCTGGGTTCTAAATTCATGATAGGATATTAACAGTGACCTTGTAGTTAAACACTGTGTGAGAAGTTGAACATGCCCTTTTTTTTAATGTCTTGCAAAGAAATGTTATTTTCTCTCCATTGCCTATAAAATGGTTTATTTTTTTCCTATAGCACTCTACAATGCTTATTACATTTAGTGATATTTAGAGGTAAAAGAAAGCAAACTTCTTTATGCAGCTGCTGGATGAATGAGATTTAACTCAGGTTTGGTGGTAATACAAGCTTTGCTAGAGTCTTTTCTTATAGGTTTCTTGTGAGATCACCTAATGTACGGTCACATGTGACCTTTCAAGGGACAGTTCAGTATTTTGGCTCAACTCACAGAAAAGTATTTCCTTTGAATTGATATTAAAAAACAAATCCTGATGTAGATGGGTAATGCAAACCAGTTTTTATATTGTACAAGCCAGGCCCCCCCTTGCCTTAAAAAACCCAGTCCTGTTTTTGCTTTGTCATGTGTGTTTGTCTGTACACTGCTCAAAATGTATAAACATTTCTGGGGTGTATAATGACACATCACAGCTACAGTTGGAAGAGGGTATTTGAGCTTGATTTTTTAACAGCAATTCTTACAAATGGCAAAATGTTCAACATCTTTCTTCCTGACTCTCTGTTCAAGCCCTAGATGCAAGCTCTAGCTGCTACTTATTAGGCTGACTGCATTGGAAACACTGTAAAGCACTGCACAGAGTGAATTGGTACTTTTGATGTGGATCTAAAACTTTGCCTTAATCTGTGAGGTGCTTTTAAAAGAATACCACACCATTATTCAGTCTGGCTTTTTGCTAATGTGATTTATTGCCTGCAGTCAGAGAGATTCACTCAGATATCCTGATGTGCCAGGTGAGTACAGAGACTGCAGCCCATGCACCAGCAGCTGAGGAGATGCTGATCCACTCTGCATGTCCCTTCTTTAGGCAGAAACAACCATTCCCAAGGATTTAAATGGCTTCTCAGATTGTAGTGAAGAAAAGGGAATTTCAGATTAGGTCCCTGTGCTAGCAGGGAGGAGCACAGAGCACAAGACTAAGGGTTCAGAAAAAGCTTATCTTGAACAAGATGTTGTAGATATAGACCATGTGCATATTTAAGGTAGAATCATAGAATCATAGAATCAACCAGGTTGGAAGAGACCTCAAAGATTATTGTGTCCAACCCTACCGTCATTACTAGATCATGACACTAAGTGCCACATCCAGTCTTACCTTGAAAACCTCTAGGGATGTTGAATCCACGACCTCCCTGGGCAGCCCATTCCAATGCCTGACTACTCTCTCCACAAAAATCTCTTCCTAATATTCAACTTAAACCTCCCCTGGCAGAGCTTGAGTCTGTGCCCTCTTGTCCTACTGCTGGTTGCCTAGGAGAAGAGACCAACCCCCACCTGACTACAACCTCCTTTCAGGTAGTTGTAGAGGGTGATAAGGTCTCCCCTGAACCTCCTCTTCTCTAGGCTAAACAACTCCAGCCTCTCCTTATAGCACTTGTGCTTGAGTCCCTTTACCAGCCTTGTTGCTCTTCTCTGCACCTGCTCCAGCACCTCGATATCCTTCCTGAACTGAGAGGCCCAGAAATGTACACAGTATTCAAGGTGTGGCCTCACCAGCTCAGAATCACCTCCCTGGTCCTGTTGACCAGGTTAGGCTGCTATTGGCCTTCTTGGCCACCTGAGCACACTGCTGGCTCATGTTCAGCTTCCTGTCTATCCAAACTCCCAGGTCCCTTTCTGCCTGGCTGCTCTCTAGCCACTCTGTGCCCAGCCTGTAGCACTGCATGGGATTGTTATGGACAAAGTGCAGGACTAGCACTTGGCCTTGTTAAACCTCATCCTGTTGGAATAAGCCTTGGGTTTTTCACCATGTATTTGAAGTTATCTTTCCCTGAACCTAGAACATGGATGTGGCAATTGTCAAGATGGAGCTGAACTCAGAACACTCGATTTAGGGTTCTTTTTCCCCCAATGTCTTCTTATTGTTCCTTTCTACACAGTAACAGAGCAGGTGACCATGGAGTTCTGAAAATCCATGAACTGTCTAGAGAATGTTTTGCATCAAATTTTGACTGTCTTTGCTAATAATCATAAGACAGGGTTATCTGAGTGAAGAAAACCTGTTTCACACTCACGGGTAAATATGTGCCCAGATATTTTAAAAGCTTGCAGATACATTGGCAATAGCTTTCATTGGGGCCCATTGTTGTATTATGTTTTTGTTCTGAGCAGCTGAATACACGAGAAAACACACAGAAGGGTTTTGTAACCTCAATGGTAGTACCTCCTATAAATCAAGCCTAACACATATGGTCTATAAATTCACATAGCCTGCAAGGGACTGCATGTTTACTATTAAGGTAGTAGAATTACAGAAGGATTGACTTAGTGAACATTGAATTTTCATGAAATCAGAGAATTGTGGAATAGTTTGAGTTGGAAGGGACCTTGAAAGTTCATCTAGGCCAAGTCCCCTGCCATGATCATGATATTCCCATGGAATAATTTCTTGAGCTTGTCCAAGTCTCTCTGGATGGCATCTTGTGCCTCGGATGTGTCAACTGCACCACTCAGCTTGGTGGTGTCTTCTTAGGCAATACTGTTACCATCAGTGTTGTTGTCTCCTTAACTGAACCTTTTTGAAGTACCTGTTTTGACCAGGAAGTTGTATTTGGAAAGTTGGTTAATTTTCATTTGACTGATTTCACTGGTTAAAAGACTAGTTCATAATACATATAATATATGAAGTTACAAGTGCTCATGTGTACTGCTTAAATTGTAAATACTTGGAAAATATATAAATATTTTTCATAGACATAAGTTATAAAGAAATAAAATCTTACAGGTTCAGCATCCATTAAGTAGCTAAACCTGTTAACTCTTAGCAGAGTTAAACTCAACATTTCTGAAAAAACAGCATCAGCCAGAATCTTATTCTGGACCTGTTATGATGAAAAATATAACCTCTGCCCTCTCCAAAATTATTTCAAACAAATGCATTTTTCATTCTTCACAAAAGTTCACCAAATACAAGCTGTTTTGACCAGGCAATTAAAAGAAGAATCAAATGTCCTGCAGCCCTAGCAACCCCCTCTTTGAGGGTTTTTGCATCTAAATTCTCACTGAATGCAATAAGACCTGGTGATAGAGACAAGGACTCAGATATTTGGGTCTTTGACCTGCCTGTCACATACCCAACTGGGACTGTGGACACAATTTGACTGGAACACCAGTAATTTTTCACCTTGTGTTGAGAGGAAATATTTTTATTTTTCTAGTTCGGTCTAAAACAATATACTTATAAGAGTCGCTTTAAAGCAAATGTTCACAGGTTATTTTCCATAAAATCTATTTAGAAAGAGTGGAATAACTGAAAATTATTAGTGGTCATTTAGTAGTTGTTCCTGTTAGCCTCCCCAGCAGTCACATGTGTTTCACTCCTGTTTTCTCTCCTTGCTTTCTGTACTGGGTTTGGCTGGCATAGAATTTACTGCCCGCATAGCAACCCATAGAGTGCTGTGCTTTGCGCTTGTGGCCAGGAAAGCATAGATAACACACCAATGCATTGTTTACTAGTGCATGCACAGCATGAAGGCTTTTCTTTCCAGCCTGTCCACCTCAAACACCAGTAGGCTGGGAGTGGGGAAGAGAGGAGAAACAACCAGGACAACTTACCCCAACTGGCCAAAGGGAAATTCCATACCATATGATGTTGTACTCAACAATAAAATCTTGGGGAAAGAAGGACAATGGGGAACATTACCCAGGGAACTACAGACCCGTCAGTCTCACCTCTGTACCAGGCAAGATCATGGAACAGATTCTCCAGGAAACTATGCTAAGGCACATGGAAAACAAAGAGGTGATTCATAACAGTCCACATTGATTTACAAAGGGCACCCTCAACAAGTTCACTGATGACACCAAGATGTGTGGTGAAGTCAAGACACTGGAGGGAAGGGATGTCATGGAGTGTGGCCAGCAGGTTGAAGGAAGTAATCTCCTCTACTCTGCTCTTATGAGACCCCATTTGGAGTACAGTGTGCAGTTCTGGTGTCTCCAAATTAAGGAGGGCATGGACCTGTTGGATCAAGTCCAGAGGAGGCCACAAAGTTGATAAGAGGACTGGAGCACCTCCACTCACAAGACAGGCTAAGAAGGTTGGTGCTATTCATCCTGGAGAAGAAGAGATTGCTTGGAAACCTCATAGCAGCCTTTCAGTATCTGAAGGGGCCTGCAGGGAAGCCTGAGAGGGGCTCTTTATCAGGAACTCTTGTTAGAGGGCAAGGAGTAATAGGTATAAATGGAAAGAGAGGAAATTTAGATTATATATTAGGAAGAGATTTTTTTACTGTGAGGATGGCAAGACACTGGAACAAGTTGCTCAGGCAGGTTGTGGATGCCCCAACTCTGGCAGTGTTCAAAGCCAGGTTGGATAAAGTCTTTAGTGACCTTATCTAGTGGAAAGTGTCCCTACCCATGGTGAGTGAGGTTGGGACTAAATGGTCTTTAAGGTCCATTCCAATCCCTTAGCATTCTATGATTTGTGGTTATGGCATTTGGCTTACCAAGTAACCACTATGCATACCGAGATTGTGTACAAAAGGGCTTCTGCTTTGTGTTATTGTGTTATTATTATGTAGTTAACTATATGTTTTTTATAACTGTGCTCAAAAGTTTGTCCTTAGTGTGTCTTTTTATGACTGAGAAGTTGAGTTTTGACTCATTTTCATTTTGCAGGTCAGAGACAGGTGTTTTAAAAACAGTCTGCCATCAAGACTCAAACTTGGAGCTACACTGGGGACAAAACTGCTCTTGAGAAAATAATCTGTTGCATTCTGGCCTGGGAAACTGTTGGTACATTAAACATTCATTTTGCATGTTTATCTGTGAGTTTTAGATATTTGGAATCAGATCCATTTTTTCTGATAATATGAATGGGGCCTTGTTAGGATCCCTATTCAAGAAAAGTCTCAAATATGAGAAGGAAAATGTTGCATATTTTAGCACTTTTTTGAATGGAACACAGATAAGTAACTCTTAGGTCCTATAGAAATGACTGAGAAATGTACAAAAACTCTTTTGGTGATTAGTAGAATTCAGATAAATTGCGCTCTGGATGACTTAATTATTGCAGAACCACAGGATATTCAGAGCTGGAATGGACCCACAAGGACATCCCTGCACAGGACATCCCTAAGAATCGCGTCATGTGCTTGAGAGCATTGTCCAAACACTTCTTGAACTCTGTCAGGCTTGATGCTATGACCACTTCCCTGGGGACCCTGTTCCAGTGCCCATCACTCTCTGGGTGAGGAACCTTTTTTATAATATTTAACCTAAGCCTTACCTGACACAACTTCAGATCATTCCCTCAGGCCTTGTCACTGGCTGCCAGAGAGAAGAGATCAGTGCCTGCCCCTCCACTTCCTCTTGCTAGGAATTTGTATACAGCAATGAGGTCTCCCCTCAGTCTCCTCTTCTCCAGGCTGAATAGATCAAGTGACCCTTGGATCATCTCTAACAGATTAATGTCTTTCTTATATTGTGGTGCCCAAAACTGCACACATTATTCAAGGTGAGGCTGGACCAGAGCAGAGCAGGGTGGGACAATCACGTCCCTTGACCAGCTGCTGATGCACCCCAGGACATGGTTGGCTCTCCTAGCTGTCAGGACACACTGTTGACTCATATTCAACTTGCAGTGAGACATCTTTGAAATTCAAATACTGGACATAAGCCCTGTCATTGCCTTAAATTAAAAAAATAACAGTCAGTCTAGACTCCAGATTCATATTTAACCCTGCATTTTAGGAAAGTCACTGCACTAAATGTACTGTTGCTCCCATACACACCAAACAATTTCCTCAAATTGTATTATCACCTAATATCTGGCAGCATAGAGTGTGATTATCCCCTCCTGAAAATGCTTTAGATCGTTTCAAGGAGTATGTCTAATCCACTGGCTTTGGAAGTAAATATTACAAGCTGTACTCACTGAATGCAGTCTAATGCGAAGAATTTGAATGTAAAGAGGCACTAAGCCTGAAAGAAGAATGGTTAAGTATAATTAGGTTTTATTCCAGATTGCTGTTCCAGCAGCACCTGTTCAGAGCTTGTCCATCATGCCCTGTCACAGACTAGCCGATATTTAATGAGTTAGTTCAGTCCTTTACCTTCTCTTTCATAATGCCTGAAACAGATTCCATTCATCTCAGTAAGCCGGAGTTCTGTGCAAAAACTCGTTCATTGACAGAAAGCACCTTCTTTGAAGCACTTTTTCTTTCTTTTTTCCTCCCCCTTGCATTTCATTTTGCAGTTAAGTTTTGAAACATCGTAGGGCAATGAGAGCACAAATTAAAGACACAAGAGCTCTGAGGTAAGGTTAGCTTTGCTGAAGTCTTTTGTGAAACCTCCTGGTCATGCTGGGCTGGGTTGGTAACTAATATCAGTGTTTGTATAATCATTCTGGAACTACTGCTGCATTATAAGTTCCATCACATTGAAACTTCTATTAATGAATCCTCACAAAATGAGAAAAAACCAGAGAGGCATAGCAACATTCCAGAACAAGATGAGATAAAAGTAACTCATTTCTTCACACAGACAGTTAGCATAACTTTCTGGTTTTATTTCTCCTCCTCAACTGATTCATTCTTTTATCAAGAAGTAATTTATTTCTTTTCCCTTCCATGGTATGTTTCCATCACTTCTTTTTCACAGGACTTCTAAGTTCTGTATATCTCTTGTAGTATCTGAATGTGATTGAACTGAGAGTCATATAAGGAAAGCAACTTCCTGCAGCCTTATCTTTTAATAGCAAAACAATATTAGCTGAAGGCTTTCACTTGCTGAGAGAGAATCTGAATAGAAGGCAAAGAGCCAAACATTCAGCATAAGAAAATACACTTTTCTTAGGTAAAAGGAAAGATGCATTCAAACTACATTCCAAGCAAAAAATGAATTAAAATATTTAGAAGAAAGCTATAAATTCATCAGGATGATGAGCTGGTTTTGTGTATGAGTTTAAAAATATTTTTATTATGTTGATAACCTCTTTATTAATTCATTTTTTTTTCTAATTAACACTGTTCTTTTGTATTCTGTACTGTAACTTTCTCAAATTTCTGTGACTGATAACATATGATGTTTTCTAGTTCTAAGGACAGAGGAAATCAATTATCCATATCACCCCTTAGCCACACTAATTTTGCTAACTGTTCATTTTCTCTTTGCTATTGCTTTTCTCCCTGTGTATTTCACAGGGAGAGTTAAAAGGCAGAGCTCTTTGGGAACAGAAAAATCCAAATACAAGAAAGACAGGATCTGCTGATGTCTACTTGGATAACACAGAGAACACTGGCAATTAAACAAAATGATTAGTGGGAGGAGCATCATGTTAGAGTAAGCATCAAGAGGGTTAGAAAGGAAAGTATGTGAAGACCTACAGTATCAGAGAGGAAGTGATAAAAAAAAGAGGATTAAAGACTTCAGCAGGGAAGAGTTATAAGACCTGCAAGGAATATATTTAAGAATATATCTCTGTTATTACTGTGCTTGATGCAATGTTCAGTGTGGCTAGATATGGACTACGGATATGGAACTAAAGAAACCCTTTTGGTGCAGTGATGATTCCATTATTAGACCTCATCATTAGTAGATGAAACTTTTAACTCCCTATCTAGCACTGGTCTTCATGGAAGCTATGGTGACAAAATTTAGATTCCACTATTTTATTATTTATAAGTAAAAAACCCCCCAAATTATATATACTATTGCAAAAATGTGGCCAATCTCATTCTTTATTTGCTTCAAGAATAATATCCTAGTCATCTGACACATACGGAAATAAATTTGTTAACATATTCTATATTCCTTTATTAAATTAAAGAAGTGCAGTGCATCTGTTTTTAAAATTAACCAACTCATGAACAATCACTTTATTAGAGAGATAAAAAATAAGTGATAAATTTTATGGTAATCTGAGGAGTGAGGTACAAAGTGTTCACTTATCCTGGTCCCTCAAGTACTATATAAATAAATGTGAGATCTTAGGTTTCAATGATCAAACACCTAGCTAGTGGCTTTGATGATAATTCAATGAATTATGTATTATTTAGTTTTAGAGAAATCATTGATAGGAAGACAGAAATTTAGAGAATACAGTGTTTAAAATATCTGCAAATAATTGCAAAAGACACATGCAAATTAGGCTTCTAATAAAATTGCACTAGTCTAATTAGTCTTAGAAATTCTGTGGGTTTTCTTTTTAACAGCAGCTTCTTCAGCTGTGTTCTGTCAGTGCTATGGATGTGTACAAAAAGGTAGACTTTGTGTAAAAATGCTAAGAATTTATTTCATTTTCTGTCAAGGCATTTCTGAATGTATGGGTTTGCATCTACGCAAGGAAAGCAGTGCCCCCCACATCCACAGGTATTACATTTGTCCAACTCAGCCAAACTTTATCTCATGCTTAAAGACTAAGTAGTTTTGTACTCGTTAGCAAAGATGAAACTATTACTACGTCCTAAAGACTGTAAAGATTGTAGAATATCAAGGACTCTTATACAATTGATAATTATGCTGCTTCTAATTGACAAAGAAGAAAGGAAATGTTATTCTCTGCTGATATACAGGCATATTAAATGCAAAGATGCTTTCTGGATGATGTGGAACAACAGCCTAGATAGACAATGTGACCTTTGTAAAAGAGAGGGAAGCACAGCTGTAAAAAGGGAAAAGACATGAAGGAACACAGGAGCTGAATGCTAACTGGTACTCATGTGCTGGTTTGAGCTTAAGTAGAGTTAACTTTCTTCACAGAAGTTTGTATGGGGCTATGTTTGGGGTTTGTGCAGAACACAGAGTTGATAATGCAGAGATGTTTTTGTTGTTGCTGAGCAGAGCCTACACAGAGTCAAGGCCTTTGCTGCTTTCCGTACTGCCACACAGTCAAGGAAGTTGGGGATGCATGGGAGATTTGGAGGAGACACAGCTGGGACAGGTGACCCAAACTGACCAAAGGGATATTCCATACTATATGACATCATGCTCAGTATATACGGTGGGAGGAAGAAGGAGGAAGGGGGGACATCTGGAGTGATGGCTTTTGTCTTCCCAAGGAACCGTTACGCATGATGGGGCCCTGCTCTCCTGGAGATGGCTAAACACCTCCTGTCTTCGGGAAGCAGTGAATTAATTCCTTGTTTTGCTGTGCTTGTGTGTGCAGCTTTTGCTTTCTCTATTAAACTGTCTTTATCTCAGCCCATGAGTTTTTGTAGCTTTTACCCTTCTGATTTGCTCCCCCATCCCATTGGTGGGGGAGTGTATGAGCAGCTGCGTGGTTCTTGGCTGCTCTCTGGGGTTAAACCGTGACAACTCAGAAGTGGTCTGCAGTCCACAAAGGCAGGCAGGAGCAAAAGAGAGTTTAGAAAGAATGGGATAGAAAATTTGTTATTTACAAAAAATGATAAGGGAAGAAATAAAGAGCATGGAGGATCAAAAAACATGACTTGAACTCCTGTCTCCCTCTAGAGGTATATAAATCCATTCCTTATTTTCACAGGTATCCATAAAGAGTTCTTTAGGCAAGACACTATGTCTTCACTTTAGCAGTCACAAAGCTTTCCAAATACTGTTCAAGGTCTAGAAAAGATATTAGAAAACTCCTATCCTCTCTACTTAATCCAAAATGGGTCATCTTAGAGATGTTCTCTAAACTATGCTCCGGCAATGATTAGAGGTAGACAAGCTTCACTTAAAGGGAATATTTTGGAAGAGTAGTTTTGTTCTGATTAATGGACCTACCTCCTTTGAACAACACATTTTTCTTTTTTTTTTTATTTATGTTGCAGTTATGTATTATGCATCATTTTTCCTTAGAATACTAGGTGACAGCTACACATTTTAGTAAGAGGAACAAGTAAGCAAACAAACAAGCTAAGAGATGGGAAAAATAATGTAATAGAAGTTATTTTGTGAGAAATGGACCCAATGGAATTTATTTCCTTAAGGATTTGTGTCATTTCATCACTACAATGCCTCAAGTTTACACCCATCCCCACAATTGTCTAGTTTGCTTTGGACTTTCAGTGGGACCAGTAGATCTTGAGCTGTAGCCAAGGTACATGGGAAACATCTGCTGTCATGCTGGAAGGATAGCAGCTGAAATATTATGACCTTTTATCAGAGAGGTTATTATCAAGGTCTTCTCTTGAGATCACAGAAGCTTGCAACCGTGGAGCTTAGGAAAAAGAGAATCTAGCATCCCTGGAAAGAGGGTCAGGAAACTTAGGTAATGGTCTCTTCTGCCATGCGTGCAGTGAGAGGACTAGGGGGAACAGCCATAAGAGACAGGGGAGAGTCAGATTAGAAGTTAGGAAATTTTTGTTCACTGTTAGAGTGATCAGACATTGGAATAGGTTGCCCAGGGAGGTGGTGGAGTCACCATCCCTAGAAGTCTGTAAGTTGCATCTGGATCTAGTGCTGGAAGATATGGTTTAGGGTTTAGAGGTTACAGTAGAGTGACAGGTTTGCAGTTGGACTTGAGGTCTTCTAAGGTTGGTCTTTTCTTGATGATTCCATGATTCACTATCTTTTTTTTTGCATTTAGCACTTCACTGAATTTCATTGATATTAACAACTACATCGCCAATTGCATATGCCAACTCTTTTCAGCCAAAAAATACCTCCATAACAGAAAATGATGTAGTGGTTCCCCCAGAGCCTGTGTAATGTAGACATTGAGAACTAAAATGTTTTGCTGTGTTCTCTCAGGGGCAAAAGAGTGTGAACAATCAATTTGTGAACAATTACTTTTCTGTAATTTTCAACATCTAGATGCATCTGTCTCAGGAATGTGTTGCTTATTTCAGGAACAGATTTATTATTTTGCTAACCCAGTTAAGGTATGGTATGTCACTTTGAATAAATGCTTCTGCAGTCTAGTATTTGAAACATCCATAAGGATAAATTAAATTAATTTGATTTTCCCCTGGAAGAAATTGAGGTACAGAAAGGCTTAATTTCTGCTTTGATGCATTGCTGGTGCTACAGAGAGAACTCTAATTTTAGCTTGCTCTTTTTTCCTTCAAATTTTCTTTTTCTTCCAATCAGGAGAAAATACTTCTTTTTCCTATAATTAAAAAACCCCCTTCCAACCCGCAACCCGAAAGCTCCTTGGAAAACAATGCTGCACCTCCCCAACTCTTTCTTCTTCTCTCATTGCTTATTCTACCACAGATTTGCTATGATATAAGTGCAACTGAGTGGTGAATTACATTCTTTAATCTGTACATGGAGAAGAGAAAAATAGGTCACTGCTTATCTAAGAAAATATACCTCAATCACAATTCAATCTTATTTTCACACAAGTAGTCAAGGTTCAAACTTAAAAATAAAAAAGAAAATGTAGTCCTGCTCATTTGATTTATTGAATGAAAAGAATGTGAAACTAGTAATGCAAATTTTCACTCACATGTGGACTGCTTAAGTCCACTCATGCATTGGAATATATACATGCATTTAAGGTAGGGGTTTTTTTTGTGCTGGTGAAAATTATAAGGGTAATACAGTACCTTCTTTAAGAAGCTTAAATAAACCTGCTTGTCAGGATCACAATCTCTCTAACTATAAAATGGATGATTTGAGCCACAGGAGTTTCTAGAATCAGTGATGACATACTGAAGGGGAAGATGACAGCTCAGTTCTCTTCTAAGAGCTGTTCTACTGATGTAAATAATACACCTAGCAGCAGTGTGAGAGTTGGGTTGAGACACGTTTTGCTCCTGTGGTACGGGTTTGCTGTAGGTTAAACCCAACCAACAACTCAGTCCCCCACAGCTTCTCGTTTACTTTCCCCTGGTAGTATGAAGGAGAAAATAGGAAGGGCAAAAGAGACAAAACTCATGGGTTGAGATAAAGACAGTCTAAGAGGTAAAGCAAAATCTGTGTGCACCAGCAAAGCAAAACAAGGAATTCATTCACCACTTCCCACAGGCGAGTGGGTGTTCAGCCATCTCCAGGAGAGCAGGGCTCTATCACGCATAACGGTGACTTGGGAAGACGTCACCCTGAATGTCTCCCACCTTCCTTCTTCTTCCAGCTCTATATGCTGAGCATAATACCATATGGTATGGGACATCTGTTAGTTATGTTGGGGTCAGCTGTTCCAGCTGTGCCCCTTTCCAACTCCTTGTGCACCCCCAGCCAGCTCACTGCTGGGGTGAGTTGACAAGCAGAAACGCCTTGTCCCTGACTGCTGGGGTGAGTTGACAAGCAGAAATGCCTTGTCCCCCTGTAAGCACCACTTGGCAATCAATAAAAACACCCTGTGGCATCAACTCTGGTTTCACCATGAAACTTAGCCCTATACTAGCTACTGTGAAGAAAATTACCCAGGCTAAAATTGGTACAGGATTGTTGACCAAAGGCAGAGCTCTTGACAGAGGTTACAGAAGTAATTTGGCTAAAGTTGCTGAAGTAAATTAAAAAGCCATTTGTGATCAGTTGATTTTTCACTTTAGTAAGTGTTGTTTAACATTTAAGCAAACCTAGACTTCAAGGATGATGTTACGTAGCTCCAAGGAATGCATATGGTAGAAGAAATCTTATACTGATATAAAAAGGGAGTGATCCCACTGAAGCAAAACACATATAGACTGATCCAGTGCCATATGGTCCTGTGAGGTTAAAGAGAAGAAGTTATGATTATGAAAAACTATCACAGTGTTCAATGGACTAGAAGGAAAGTCTCACAGGATGCATGACAGCTAGAATTGTCTCTATTACTGCCTGGTGAAGCAAAGAGTGTCAACGGACAGTAGAGTAATATTAATAGTTTTGCAGGTGTGACACTATACTGCAAAGCATGGTTATTCTTACATGATTAACAGTGCCTATGTAAAGAGACATTTTCACAGAATCATAGAATGGCTTGAGTTGGAAGGGATTTAAAGATCATCTAGTTCCAACCCCTCCTACCATAGGCAGGGACATGTTTCACTAGATCAGGCTGCTCAGAGCCCCATCCCACCTGGCCTTGAATACTGCTGGGGATGGGATATCAACAACTTCCCTGGGCAACCTGTGCCAGTACCTCACCATCCCCACAGTAAAGAATTTCTTCCTGGTATCTAATCTAAACCTAATCTGTCTCAGTTTGAAGATGGTCCCCCTTGTCCTATCACTTTATGACCTTGTAAAAAGTCTTTCTCCTTCTTTCTTGTAGGGTCCCTTCAGGTACCAGAAGGCTGCAATCACCCTGAAGCCTTCTTTTCCCCAGGCTGACCAGTCTCAATTCTTTTAGCCTTTTCTTGTAGTAGAGGTGCTCCATCCATCTAATTATCTTGGTGGCCCTCCTCTGGATTTCCTCCAGCAGGTCCATGTCCTTCCTATGCTGAGGATGCCAGAGCTGCATGCAGTGCTCCAGAGTAGAGAGGCAGCATCTCCTCCCTTGCCCTGCTGACCATGCTGCCTTTGATGCAGCCCAGGATATGTTTGACAAATTTTTGACTCATGTCAACTCATGTCCAGCACCACCCTCAAGTCCTTCTCATCAGGGCTACTCTTGGTCTCTTCATCCTCCACACTGTATTGATACCAGGGGTTACCCTGACTCAGGTGCAGCACCTTCCATTTGACCCTGTCAAACCAATTTCCTACTCAGCCATGCTTGTCTCTTGCCTTCATTGCCTGATTTCTTGCTCCTGGGGATTGCTAGCTCTTGCACTCTGTATGGAAGACTTCCTTAAAAATCTGCCAACTCTGATCCATTCCCATGTCCCTGATGGCAGTCTCCCAAGGGATCCTAATGACTATCTCCATGATATCCTTCAAAAATGATACCATAAGATTATTACATATATAATAATAAAAAAAATTATCTGTAAACTTACCCAGGTAAACATTTTAAAGTCTGATGAGTTAAAATACTTTGAAATGTCTCAGTATGAAAAGTACTGAGAAGAGAGAATCCATGTATTTTCTCACCTTTGTATAATTGTATGTTTCTACCTGAATTTTCCTGGGCCACCTTGAGAAAATAAGACTTTTTGAAAACTTTAATACATTTATTTTATATAAAAAATATCTATTGATAGATGATTTCTGCCATCCTCAGCTCTCACAGCATATTCATATGCCTGTCTCTCAACTGGACCACTTTTTCTCCCCAGCAAGGGCTTTTGAAAGAGCACTAAGCAATCAAAAGAGTTAAGTACTCTTTGTTAAGACAAAATAATGGACAAGCTTCAACCCTAGGGTATGAATGGAATAGAAGAGGAAAATGCTCTGAAAAATATTTTTACCTATCATTAGCAAACTACTGTGATATTTATTCAGATAGAGGAAGCTGCCAAGACTATATTGGCCCTTTTATGAGCAAAATATTAATCTTATAAATCATTAAGAATGTAATATATTCTGATCTGTCTTAAATAAACAAGATGTGATCTGAAAGTGTAAAAGAAAAAAGTCTTTATTGTAGATAAAATCAAATTAAGTTCAAGGTTTATAATTGAAGCTGTTTGTGCCTCATGAAAAGATTAAGCTATAAACGAACTAAATTTAAAGGAAAGCAAAGTGTTTGAAGGGCAGATAAGGTCACTGGAAAGAAGAGCAACCAGAGTCAGAAAGATGAAAATAGACTAACAGCATGAGCAAATAACAAGTTTATTTGATTTAGTGTAAAAAAGGTAAGGCAATAAAGCAAGGAACAAAACACCTAAAAAAAAGAGTGTGCCTGAAAAAGGTAATATACCATCAAAAAGGACCAGAATAAAAGACAGTGATTATGACAAAAAGGCAGAGAACTCAAATAAACTTTCCATATTTGTGGCAAATCTAGATGTCAGGGATACAAATACCACAAAAGTAAGAAGACAAAATACTCAGAGAAATATCACAATGAATTGGAGACTTGTGTGCTCATTTTTTAATATTCTTTTAATTAGAATATGAGAAATTAATTTCTATTTGCCCTTCAATGTCATGTTGCAATGTGATTTTGTAGTACAAGACACCCTTTAAGCATTAAAACCCTCCTATAATGTAGGGGATGAGAAAAAAAGGACATTTTTTAAAACTAGATGATCAAAAAGATACATTAGGACCAGATTAGGATGAAAAAACATCTAGAAAAACTTAGAAAAAAATTGTTTAATCAACTTCTCGGTGTATTCAAAGCAAGATCTTTAAAAATGTGATCCTAAACTGGTCTTAAAGCCTTCATCAAAAGAAACCCTTATTTTTGTTCTGAAGCCTGGCTGCAGTAATGACAGGCCTGAAATTTGCCTTTGACAGTAGTTTAAATGGTTCCTTAACATTGTTGGGGAAAGATGTTTCATAAGGAATTATGGCCTGAAGCAGTTACAAGGTCATTGTTAGCAGAGTCAAGGCAAAGTCCTGTCTAGAATTTCTTGTTATTATTATCTTTGCATGTTGATTTAATGGCAGACAGAAATGAAGTGACTGAATGGTGTCCACTCTATTTCTTCCTGTGTGACATCTCCACATGCTTCTGTCATCTGTAGCTGTGGGGTATATCAGCAGTAGATGAGATAGGGGGCTTGAAGGATCCCAGGCTGGCAGAACTGTTGTGAAGCATTCTAGTTAGAAAAATGCTAACAGCTGGAGCCTTCTTTGGAAATATTTATAACAGACATCTACATCTTATTGAAAATCATAAAGAGCAACAATTTATTTAGGAATTCAATTAAATATCTATATTTCTATTACAGGAGCAGGTAAATGTTTGAAATTTATATTAGTGATAAAAGTCCATCTTGCTGTCTTTGATAACTCTTCCCAGATTCAGCTTCAAGTGTAGTCCTTTGATTTCCTAACCATGCATGCCCACGTGATCTCTATATTCCTTTCAGATTACCTGTCCCTGCTTCCACCTTCTCCATGCTTCCATTTTGTATTTGAGTTTTGTCAGGAAGTTCTTGTTTATTGATACAGGCCTCCTGGCCTTTTTGGTTGTTTTCCTGTTCATTGAGATGGGCAGTTCTTGAGCTCA
>NW_008653396.1:43432-58144 GCF_000695815.1 Acanthisitta chloris | reverse complement strand
CACAGTACAGTACTCTTCCAAGCATATACCTGAAAAGGCCAAAGTCTGCTCTTCTGAAGTTGAACACTATGATCTTGATTTTTGCCCTGCTCTCTCCTCTCAGGAACTTGATGCCAATAGCCAGTTAAATATCTATGGTGTTAAGAAATCCAGGTAGGATTGTTCTTCATGACAAAATTTATGTCATTACACAAATATATTTACAAACTATTTTCACATAGACAGGTCACATTTTTCTAAGATTGATTGTGGCCTTTTACAAACACAGTCAGTAAAGCTCTTTTTACCATTCACCTACAATTAAAAAACCCCAAACAACAAACCCACAAACAAACCTAAACCAAAGAAATCAGACAAAACTCCATGAAAATGTATCTACACCTATAATAGCAGTATTAGGCATACAATAACTTACAAATTCACCATTGCTTTGACACTTTTCTATCAGACAGTGTGTTAGTAACAAAGGGCTACTGAGAAGAGTGCTTGTAACATCATGTAGAAATCACCATATCTTCCCTGATATGACTTTAGATTTTATGGAATGGTCTTTATATATTTCACAAATTTCCTCAGGGTTGTATTCATTATCTTTGAAAAATAATTTAGAACTTGTGTTTTTCTTGAAACATTTCAGAGTTCAACTAATTCCTTTTCAAATGATTTCCAAAACTTGTTCTTATCTAGAATCCACTTTTACTTTTGTCCCATAATCTCAAGATAAAATACCTGATTTTGATCAGTTTCCCCTCTTAAAAGATGCTGCCTGGTCTTTCAATTTAAGTAGTTTTATATTCTACTTGTCCCTCAATATGTTTCTATCCATGTTCATGTACTCTGACATACCAATACAAAGATATATATAAAAAAACATATCAATTTTTTGATATGGATATAGGTACATTTGTAGAAGAAGAGTGATTAAGTCAGATCTAGCCATCAGATACTTGCATATTCTGTGAAACGTCATGATTGAACACTGGATAAAAAGGAAACAAAATATTCACCAAACACGTTCCAATTAACTAAATGCCAAAGGTCTACAATAAGATTTTCAGTCCTGCAGAATTGAATTGCAAAGTACTTTGTTTCCCTTAATCTCTGTCAAAGAGGTCAATCAAAACTTCATTCCAATTACATAAAGTTTGTGGATATTGACAGCTTGCAAGCATTTTTGTTTTGAATAATTCATGGGAAAGATATAGCTGACTTTGTTTCCATATTGGTAGCATATCTTCATGCAAGGGGTTCTTGAGTAGACACTGGAAGGAGAGGAAGATGATTAGACGACTTTTAGAATGATACAGAAGGTCATACCAGTGATAAAAAGGTGTATTTTGGTAAATCAAAGAATCTCATACTTCCTAAAGCTCCTACATATTTATCTATATAGTTTCTCTTTATGGCAAAATCTTATTTTGGAATTGGGTAGAGAAAGTGGTTATTTAGCTGAAATAAAAAGTCCATGTTTCCATGAATAAGCTATGTTTACCTTAACTCAAGGCTGGAAGATAAGCAAAAAGGAAACATGGATTTCAGGTATGTCAAACATCGTGCTTCTATTTGATAAGATTTTTTTCATTTTCCATTTCTATGACTAATAAATTTGGGGTTTTCTTTGATTGTGCTTTTCAACATTGTTATCCATCAGCGGTGTTATATTGATTGAAGCTGTGTCAACAAATATTAGAAGATAGTACATAATAGCTATATATTTATGCTTAGCTGTATCTATCTATTTTATCTTTGATTTCATGCTTTTATATAGGGCCAGCCTCAGCTGAGCACTTAATATTTGCACCAAATAATTCTGTCAAATAATAGATGTGGCACCACTTTCTTTCTAATCCCAGTGAATGTGCTACCAATGTTATTTTTTTTAAACTTTTATGCTGAAAGAAGCATAAATAAATGGGTTCTGCAAGAATGGAAGAATGCTATTGCCATAAATCCAAGGTCCTTTTGATCAGTTTTATCTGTATAATTGTTCATTATTAGGATAAGAAATGCATTGGCAACAAAGAAGAGAATTCCTGCTCAATCTAAGAATTGGACTTGGACTGTAAATAGATGCAAAGGCACCAAAGGCAGTAGGAATCTTTTGTTAAGAGTATATTACTTGGACTCCAGTGTAATATCAATTCAGCTATGCAGAGTGGAAAGACTAACCACTACTTTCTTTTTGACTGTTACACAGATGGATGAGAAAGGCATTGATGGTAAGCTAATTTATTGCTGATTACGATCAGTAGAAGATAATGTCCCCTCACTTTCTCTAAGACAAAAGAAATGGCACAGTAATTGTGGTTTAAAGCCTCTATGGTTATTCTGAGGCTTCTGTAATTTAGGAATGCGCAAAAGTCTTCACAACTGTGGTTCATATGTACATTTCAGACCACATTTTAAGGATTATTTTTACAAATAACATTTTCATTACATTTTTCATTGCAACAAATTGTTCTTTTAAACTGTAATTCTCAACCCAAGTTCTGCTCTCATTTCCCTCATGTTTTGTAATAGCATGTAAGGAGACAAAAGAAGATATTAAAGATTTTGTACATAATGCAGTGAAGAGCTTTTTAGAAGATATAATTAAAGATTTTAAAATGCAGGATAGCTTTTGAAATAGTGAGTCAGAAGAACACCTCTTCTGTTACATTCTTGCATTTCTCTACCAGTTTCCAGAAGAGTTATCTCTTGGTGAACATTATCCAAGATCATATTGTTTTAAGATCCTATTTCTGTGTTCATGCTCTTTCTGTACACCTTCAGTCTAAAGGCTGAAGAAAATTATTATCTGATCTTATTGGGAAAAACATTTGCAGATTCATTGTATGTTTTACTTGTGTGGTGATTTTGACATATAGATCTATCACGAATCACAGAATCGCAGAATGGTTGGGGTTAGAAGGGACATCTGGACGTATCTAGTCCAGCCTTCCTGCTAAAGCAGGCTCATCCAGAGCAGGTTGTACAGGATCTCATCCAGGTGGGTTTTAAATATCTCCAGAGAAGGAGACTCCTCAGCTTCTCTGTGCAGCCTGTTCCAGTGCTCTCTCACTCTCAAAGTTAAAAAGTGTTTTCTCATGTTAAAGATAAATTTGGCAAGGGAAAAAGAGAGGTTCAAGGCTATGTCAGTTTTTATAAATGCCCTTGCTTTTTTATCTGGCTCAATCTATATCCTCATTATTTTATTTAGCATATTGCATAGGAGATTTTTCTAACCATAATTAAACATTTGCTCATATTTTAAAATATAACAGATGGATAAACAGAATATATATTAATCTACTCAGTAACTTTTTTTATGGTTGTATAATGTTCTGCATTTAAAATATGTACAGTTATTCTCCATTTTTTTGCCAATTTACTTTTATCTCTCAATTTGCAAGCTGGAAATGAAAATATAGTCTATAAAAATCTTTCAATCTAACATTTCATTTCTATCCAATATTAGATTTGAACTAGAACACTGTATGTGAGCAAAGTTGATGGGCTACAAGTAAAATGTAAAATCTCTATCTATGTGATGGACTAAGATACATCAAATGAGAACAAACATCAGTTATAGCATTGTTTCCCAACAAGCCTTAATAACACTTGTCACTTTTAAGTGTCTTTTGGAAGATTTAGAGTTTCTATTGAACACTTAATCTAAGACCAAATTAAAGTCTCAGGCAATATTGATACACTCATTTAATCTGAAACAAACACTATCTGTTTTGTTCAGCAGAGTGGCCTAAAAGTGTACAGAGTGAGAAGCATCTCTCACAGCTACCACCTTCTAATATCAGGGTCATGGATTAACCCTAGCCAGTGATCAAACACCACGCAGTTACTCCCTCACTCCCCCACCATTGGGATGAGGAGATAATTGGAAGAGTAAAAGCTGGAAAACTCATACTGAGATAAAGACACTTTAATAGGGAAAGCAAAGCTGCACACAAGCAAAGCAAAACAAGAAATTAATGCACTGCATCCCATGGGCAGAAGGTGCTCAGCCATCTCCAGGAGATCAGGACCCCATCATTTGTAACGGTTACTAACGAAGACAAATGCCATCACTCCAAACATTCCCAGCTTCCTTCTTCTTCCTCCCACTTTATATACTGAGCATGGTGTCCCATGGTATGGAATTTCCCTTTGGCCAGTTTGGCTCACCTGTCCAGCTGTGTCTCCTTCCAGCTTCCCATGCACCCCCAACTTGCTTGCTAGCATGGCAGTAAGGAGAGCAGAAAAGCCTTGTCTCTGTCTAAGCTCTGCTCAGCAATAACAGAAACATCTCCATTATTATCAGCCCTGTGTACAGCACAAATGCAAAACATAGTCCCATACTAGCCATTGTGAAGAAAGTTAATTTTACTCCAACCAAAGCCAACACAATAAGATTCTCAACTTTTTCTTTTGTTATAAATAGTTTAGATTTTTCTATGAAGAACATGGTTGAAGGAAGAAGTGAGGAATTTATTTATTGTCGATGACAATGGCATTTGTACATTTTTTGAGCAACTGTACAAGACTATTAGTCATCAGCATAGTAATTATAACTGCATTATAACAGAAGAGTAAATCTAGGTTTAAGCAAAGAGTTACCCAGGTTTCTAGAGTTCCAAAGTTATTTACATTTCACACTATTAGTATGTAAAACTCACACACTCTCAATACACCTTGTAGAGATGCTAAGATTGCTCAGTGTAAAAAAATTGACTACAATATAGGCCTCCGGCCAAATTTCTTCCTTGAACTTCACTGTACTTGGACATTGCTTCAGAGGTAGCTTTCTCTTAGCAGTCATTGAGAGAGTAGGCCTGTTTTTCCCACGTATTCTGAATACGGTTTAAATTTTTTGCACACCAGAGAGATTCAGTGCTACATTGCATGCTTTTTTTAGGTTCACAGAGGGCTGTGGTACCATTTAATATACCATAATATAAATGCCCATACCCCAAGCTAATTTTACCAAAATAGTAAGAGTCTAAGTGTGTTAGAATTAGCTTATTTTACCTTTACAAGAACTAAGAAAAAATATGTAATTGGACGGACTGTTTCGAAAAGTGGCTGAGTCTACAATGGGGACATATAGTTATCATTTATCTAAGGTGCCCTGGATTTGATTCTTGTACTCAGCAGATGTGAGATGTAGCAGTTGACTCTTGGCTATATGGGATATTTGGGAATGAGATAGGTGCTGTATTACCATGTGTAGTGGGTTGACCTTGACTAACTGCCAGGCACCCACCAAGCTGCTCTATCACTCCCACTCCATCTGCAAAAGGGTGCAAAAATTCTATGGAAAAGCTCGTGGCTTGAGATAAGGACAGGGAGGTCTCTTACCAAGTACCATCACAGGTAAAACCAGACTTGAACTTGGGGAAATTAATTTTATTTGTTTATTGACAATTAATTGTAAAAGAGTAGGAAATTAGAGCTAAACCTACTTCCTCCCTACCCCTCCCCTCTTCCCAGGCTCAATGTCACTTCTAACTCTTCTACCTCCTCCCCACAAAAGGTGCAGGGGAATAGAGGTTACAGTCAGTTCATAACACATTGCCTTTGCTTCTTCCTCTTCAGGAGAGCTCTTCACCATGTCCAGTGTGGAGTCTTTCCCATGGGATAGTACTTTATTAGCTTCTTCAACATGGGTCCTTTCCATGGGCTGCAGTTCTTCAAGAACTACTCCAGCATGGGTCCTTTCCACAGGACGCAGTCCTTCAGGAACAAACTGCTCAATCATGGGTTCCCCAAGAGCCACAGGTGCTGCCAGCAGCCTGCTTCTGCATGGGCTTTATAGGGTCTGCAGCTTTCTTCAAGGTATATCCACTGGCTCCAGCATGGACCCCTCCACAGGCTGCAGGTGGATGTCTGCCCCACCATGGACTTCCGTGGGTTGCAGGGGTGTAGCCTGCCTCACCATGGTCTGTAGTAGATATCTAAGGAAATTTTTAGCAAACATTTTGGGTTCAGCAATAAAGAAGAATGATTTTTAAAGATCTCAGGGCAGAATTTTTTTACCTGAAGTTCATTTAGTTCACATTGTAGACATGAAGATCCACTTTAACACTCTGAAAATGTTGCCACCTAGATCTAAGAGGAAACAGTTACTTGATCTTATTATTTCTAAACATCTCTAAGTTATATATATAGACAAGTTTCTTTTGGTTTTGTAGTACAGATAAAGTCTTTATTGAAAAAGTACATAATTTCCACTCTTTCAAGAGTCTTTATACTTCTGGCCTTTCTTGAAATAATTCTTTACGACTATGAAGTTCAGCCATGTTTTTCAGATATGTGCTGACCTCTTTGTTCAAAAAAGGTTCTCAGGGATTTTTCATTATCAACAATTAAACTCTCTGAGAATCACCAGCTTCTTATTTGTCTTCTATCAATCATGACAAAAGAATTTTACAAAGGAATGACTTCACTCAAACAGTAATACAGAGAAAATATTAATAGATGAGGTAAGCAACCTAGAATACTGCAGCAATGTTAAACCTACTTACTACAGATCACACAGGCAATACATCATTGAGATGACAAGAAAATTACATTGATGAAAGAATAAAATCTGATAGCTAAGAGAGAACAGAGTCAGAAGACATCAGTAGTAGAATTTGAAGAGTTTTCCATAGCACTTCTTAATCTTGTTATATAAGAAGTATATTACAAGAATAAAAGCCCACTATGCAAACATAAGCAGATTCAGACAAAATAGGAACTGGTCATTATGAAAGGATTTCTTGCTAAGGCTTAGCAATGAAACTTCCTATAGTTCACAGCCTGGAGTAGGCAGGAAAGAAAACAACAAAAATACTCTCAAAGGCAAAATGGAGATAATAAAATGTTGAAACAATAGCATCGTTTGGCAAGTAAAGTGATACATTAACAAAGGAATAAACAAAGAGAATGTAAAATTGGGAAATTGAGAATTAGCATGAAAAATCAGCCCGTTCTCATGCCCAGATTTCAGTCTTAAAATTCAAAGTAAATTGTGTCCAAAGTCACATCCAGAATGCATCAGTTAGGCTCATCTCTCATAGAAATTAATGTAGATTAAAACTTTGCAGGGGAAAATATATTTAAATTTACAGCATAGAGCTACTCAATACTTTCAGATTTATATATGCCTAAATTGTGCCATTCTTCATGTTCTTCATATTTGGCTGAATACTATGCTTTAAATCACAACTCATGCAAAAATAAATCACATCCTTATGAGAGTTTCAATTTTTTCAAAATGTATTTTGCAAGACTTAGGCCACATTCATTCTCTTGCTTCAAGTTTATAGTACTAAACAACCTAAAACCAGTCTTATTGTAGTGCAATTATGCATTGGCATAGAAATCCACAGTTGTTTTCTTGCCTTTTTGTTATTCTTGAGGTAAGCATAATGAGTAGAAATATCAAAACAAGCCTGTGGCTATGTCATTCACTACTTATACATCTTACCTATCATAATACATATGTCAGTGCGGTACACTGGTTAAAGCGATGTCAGTATTGGAAACTAATAGCAGAACTCTCTTTCCTTTCACTGAGACTAAAATGTTGCCTACTAAGTGCAATTAAATAAAGAAAAATGTTCAAATATTTGCATTATCTCTGAAGCTAATTTCTCTTCAGTAGCACAATAGGCTTATATTAATAAACATCTTGATTATAAGAAGCGTTTTAATTCTGATTAGCATATTGCTCTATTTATTAATTTGTACAGAGCACTGCAATAATATAAAATGCTATTATAAATATACAAACTGAAGAAACATCAAAATCAACAAATTTATGGTGACAAAACCCCACTACTGATTAGAAAAAAAACCACTGCTGACTAGAATTCAATAGTTTAACCCTTTTGGGTTCTGTAATAATCTCCATAGATTCTTACTTAATTTTAATGTCGATATGTGAGCTAATCATTAAAAAAAATCTCTTATGTTCTTCTTTAATTCATCCTGTCATCTGAGGGAGAAAACAAATACAGTGAAACACTGGTAATCGTGCAGTTTAAAATACTCAACACACACCCCCAAACCTGTAGGCTACATATTTACACTGGAGGATGGAAAAATTAAAATTCCATGGTATTTACACTAGGAAATAGTAATAGTCTTCCATTTTGAGAAAAGATGATTTGTACTGTGGAGGACTGGACATAAGCATATTTAGTCTCAAACCTTCTGACTGTTACGACAAGTGGGATGTGATCAGAAGAGATGGTTCTGAGGAGGTGAGGCAGTGCTGTTCTGAGCCAAATTCCTGCTTCACCTGGAGACTTCTGCTCAGTCCTTCCCACCCCTTGACTCAAGCAAAGAATTTGGTTTCTGCAACACAGTTATAAACAATTAATCCACAAGATGTGATAGTAATAAAAGTGATGCACTTCACTGGAATGACAAAGTGCAATAGCTGTGCAATATGTGTGTCCAGATCTCAACATGAACAGGTAAAGTTAAAGTAAAGCAATCAATAAAGTGTATGTACATGTTATAGTACTTACATATAAATGATTTTTAAAGTCCCTTCCAACCCAAACCACTCTATGATTCTATGATTCTGTGCTTCTATGATATAAATACTATCCCTGGCACAATTATGGTATCCTTTCTCACTGACAGACCAGTATTTGGACCTCTGGTTTAAAGACCAATAGTCAGTACTCTCCAGCATGTGATTGAGTATCATAGAATTGTTTAGCTTGGGAAAGACCTGTAAGTTAATCAGGTTTGGCCATTAATCCAGCATTGCCAAATTTACCACTAAACCATGTCCCTGAGCACTATATCTACACATCTTTCAAATGCTTCCATGGATGGAAACTCAAACACTTCCCTGGAGAAGCCTGTTCCAATGTTTGACAACTCTTACCATGAAGAAACCTTTTTTTAATATCCAACCTCGACTTCTCCTGGTGCAACTTGAGGCTGTTTCCTCTTGCCCTGTTGTTTGTCACTTGAGAGAAGAGACCAACCCCCACCTTGCTACAACCTTTCAGGTAGTAGCAGTTAGAAAACAGGTAGCACCTGAGCCTCGTTTTCTCCAGGATAAATATCCCCAACTCCCTAAGCCGCTCCTCAGAAGACTTGTACTGCAGACCCTTCACCAGATCTGTTGCCATTCTCTGGACCTGCTGCAGCACTTCAATATCTCTCTTGCAGTGAGGGGCCCAAAGCTGAACACAGGTTTCAAGGCTCAGCCTCACCAGTGCCAAGTACAGGGGAACAATCACTGCCCTGTTCCTGCTGGCCATGCTGTTGCTGATACAAGCCAGGAAGCCATTGACCTTCTTGTCCACCTGAACATACTTCTGGCTCGCGTTCAGCCACCTGTTGCTGTTGACTAGTACCCAGCCAGTTTTTTACCCAGTGCACAATGCACCTGTCCAAAACATGACCAACCAGTATCTCAGGAGAACGCTGTGGGAAACAGTGTCAAAGGCTTTACTAAAGTCTAAGAAGACAACATCCATAGTCTCATCCTCATTGACTGAGCAGGTCACCTTGTCGTTTTGAGTGTCATCACATAGCACGTACAGGACAACCAGGTGATTGATTAGGCCCAGTCATCATGGGTTTATGAAAGTCAGGTTCAGCCTTGGCTATCAAACTTTATTATTAAAAAAACCAAAAGAAATTATGATTTTATGATCCTGTTGTTCTAAACGCACACATAATTGAACACTTTTGTTTGTGTGTTGCTTTGTTTTACCATGATTGCACATGGGCTTAAATGTATGTAGGTGGATAATTAGTGAAATCATAGTCTTCCATGAACAGATAGAGAGGATAATGATTCTAAATTGGAGTGCCACAATGTGTAAGTCTTAGAAAATTAAGAATATCATGTTGGAATACAAGCTTTCACTACTGAAAAATAGGTTGATGTAGTTTTGTTTAGCTTTTTGGGGTTTTTTGTGGGTTTTTCTTTTTGATAAAAGTAACTTTGGTTGCCATTGATTTCTTATTTCTTGAGGAATTAAAAAAGTCAACCAGTATTGATGCTCTAAATGTAAAATATACTGGCACCTTCATTCATATAAATGCATACTTAATGCATGCTGATGCATGATGCACATCCTTAACTTTATGCTAATTGCTCAATATGTTGACTAAAAAAGACAGAAAAAGAATTATTTATGCAAAATGCTTTAAAAAACCAAAGTGTGTATGTGCCGCATGTATTTTTGAACATATGGTACCAAAATGTTTTTCAGTACTGGGGTGAGGAAGGGTTCACCTTAAGTTCTGAACTTCATCATATCCATCAGAGGATGAACACACTTGACCACAAATTTCAAGAGTTGAAGAGGAGTAATAACCATAGTAAAGCAATAAGTGGTCTGACATTGATGCTGGACAAAAGTGAGATTTCAAACTAACATGAAGTATGCAGGAATGATAGTATCTCTGTGATTGTGTAACACATTTTCAAGTGAAAAAATGAAAGGTCTATGCTTGCATCCTTCTAAGTAGATTGTATTTGAGAAACCACAAGCAATGCGTTAGTCCGTTGGCAGAAGAATAATGAAATGACAGAGATTAGATGATACATATATTTCTTTCACAGTAGACAATCAAAGTAAGCAGTTTCTGTTTGGTACCTGAAACTGATAAATATCATATGTCAGTGTAATAAGCAAATACAATTCAATAGATTTTTAAAAAAATCTTGCTCTGTTTTCCAAAATATTATTTCAGAGGGAAAATTATATATTGCCCTGTAATTCATCATGATATATACCTTTCAAATAGATTAAAATTTAAAATTATATCAGTAATGGACACATGAATTATTACATAGATTACTGTTTAAATAACGACTATTTTAGGTTTATTCACAGCTAACTTGTGTAGTTTATCAATCCTCATCTAATTCAGAATGCAGCATGCTCAGTAAAAGGACAATAACTTTTAGCCACAAAGTGAGATTCAAAACAAAAAACAGAACAACATTCACATGAGGTTTAAGGGTTTTTTAGCATAGTTCCTGATGAAAATGGCTATGACATTCAATCCATTCATCTGTATTACTTCACCCTCATATATTTTAATTTATTAATTCCATCAATCATTAAACAATTATCTAGGGAACTGGTTTGAGTGAAGACAAGGGAAAATAAGAAAATCTGATACTAAAACTGAACTAGACAAAATATTACAGTCCATCATGTAAAAAGATCAGCACTTCATTTTGGTATTTTCTGGAAGTGTTTTTTCCCCCCTTTTTTCTCTCCATGTTTTTTATGTGGTTTTCTTCCCCTTTATTCTCTCTAAAAATAAAGAAATTCAAGGCAAGAAAAAAAGAATAGAGTGCCAAAGGATGCAAGAGAATATAAATTTGCTGTTTATTTTTCTGGAAAAGTACATGCATTTGCTGGCATTTTAGATTGGCAATATATTTCCTTATTAGGAAAAATGAAATCACCTCTGATTAGTGTGTCTGATAGTGAAGTGACTAGGAGAGTTTAGAATAATAAAGATATTCAGGTGACTACGTGGGGCTGATCTGCCAGCTGGGTTAACCCACACCACCAGGATAAAGATTCTTTTGAATTTTGCATGACATTGAGAGATAGGGAAAACCTTTCTTTCCTCTCAGGAGATTTTGTATGTGAGGTCCATTTCAGAAAATACACTGATCTACAGAGCAGTTGTCTGACTTTGAGCTTTTCACCCTAAATTCTCATTACAATCAGTGGAGAGAAATAGGTATTTTGAGAGCAGCCATGTACTAACTATGCCTATTATTTTTTTCTTGACCAGAAAAAGAACTTGAAGTGATTAGTTAAAGTGTAGATGTCTACATTTAATCAGATGAATTGCACCCTGGCCATGTGCAGCAGTAAATTGAAGCACAAAAGGGTGTGCATCCTTCATTGTGCAAATAGGAAAAGGAATACTGAATGCTGTACAGAAGTGGAAAGGACAGAGGGAAGTAAACATGCATTACTTAATATGAACCTCCAAAGGAGAGAGTATACTCCTCATATAGTAGTTTATATTCTATGATGAAAAGCTCTCAATTTTTTTGTGAGGAACACTGTCCTGAATGATCTAGTTTTAACTGTATACTTTAAAAGTTGTTAAACCAGATAGTTTGTCACTGATGTGCTGGTATATATTTTAAAATTATTTCTTTATAATCTAAGCCTACAGCAAGAACATTTGAAGGTAAACTATGAGAAAAATCAGTCAGATCTGTCTGGTTTTCAACAGCTTCAGGAGGGAAGAGTCTTGCTGGAATTATCAATGAAATGGAAGTGGAGTAATACTCACTCATGAGAAATGCAGCACAATTAACAGGCATTTGAATACGGCTTTGCAACTTTAAAAAATATTGTTTGAGTTTTAGCTTCCTTATCTGAGAAACTTTGTTAGATGCCAAATGAAGCAGTTGCCCTAGTAAAATAGATTTCATTCTCTGCATAATAAATGGAGAAAAGGAGGTGATTCTTAAAGATGTCCTATCTGACCAAATTTGGGCACCTAGGAAGTAACCCTTCTTGAGTGCTTATGAACATTTAAGGATAAGGCTCTAGCCTAAGCTAATAATCGAGGCTATGTTATAGACATTGGAGAATTTCTCTCAGGAAACAAACTTAGATATATGGTATTTCATCTACGGGCATCAAGCAGCCCATTTCTCTCCACTGACTGTAGATGGACTCGAACTCATTGACATAAGCAAGACCCCTCACTATTGAGCAGCTAAAGGTAGATGAGATGTTCCAGCCTTGACATATCATAGAATCATAGAATGGCTTGTGTTGGAAAGGTCCTCAAAAATTATTTGGTTCCAAGCCCCTCTGCCATAGGCAGGGGTGCCACCCAATAGACCAGGTTGCTCAAAGCCCTATCCAACCTGGTCTTGAGGAGTTCATCCACAACATCTCTGAGCAACCCATGTCAGTGCCTCACCATCCTCACAGTAAAGAATTTCTTCCTAACATCTAACCCATCTCTCTCCTCTCTTTACATCTGCCTGTGGGAAAAGTCCGTCTCTTATTGATAAGCCTCCTTTAAGCACTGGAAGCCCACAATAAGGTTGCCACGGAGCCTTCTCTTCTCCAGGCTGAACAACTCCAACTTTCTCAGCTTGCCTTCATAGGAGAGGTGCTACAGCCCTCTGATCAACACTGTGGCTTTTGTCTGGGCTCAGTCCAACACGTCCATGTCTTTCTTGTGCTGAGGACCTCAGAGCTGGATGCAGTACTCCAGGTATCGCAAGAGCTGAGTAGAGGGGGAGAATCACCTCCCTTGACCTGCTGGCCCTGCTGCGTTTGATACAGCCCAGGATGAGGTTGGCTTTCTGGGCTGCAAGTACACACTTTTGATTAACGTCCAGCTTTTCACCAACCATTCTCTGCAGGGCTGCTCTCAATTACCTTTTCTCCCAGCCTATACTCATGTCTGGGATTGCCCAGAGCCAGGTGCAGGACCTTGCACTTGCACCGGTTGAACTTCATGAGGTTTTTGTGGGTCCACTTCTCAAGTTTGTCCCGGTCCCCCAAATGGCATCCCTTTGTGTCAACTTCATTCTTCATCTTTGTGTCAACTGCTGAGGGTGCACTCGATCTCACTGTCTGCATCATTGATAAAGATATCAAAGAACATTAGTTGCAAGACAGAGCCCTGAGGGATGCCACTCATCATCAGCCTCCACCTGGGCATGCAGCTGTACCACAGCTCTCTGGCTGCATCCACCTATGCACCTCCTTGTCCACTGAGTACTTCAAATCCATGTCTCTCCAGTTTGTCTTGTTGGACTGTGTTGAAGAACTTACAGAATTCTAGGCAGGCATAGATGTATGCAGATATTTTCTTATAATGATCTTCAAAGTTGCCTCTCTTCATTGACTGTTTTTGAATTCAAGTATTTATTTTAAAGAACTCTTTCTGAAGTGCCTGAGATTTAGTCACAAAAGTACCCATTTAGATTAAGCAGAATAAATTCCCCTTATCTATGTTTTATTTTGTGGGTTTTTTGGTCTGTTTGTTTGAGCTTTGTTTTATTTTGTTTGGTTTTTTTCTTTTTTAAAAATTTAACTGTTTTAATTAGCATTTGTTTTATCAGCCAACACCAATAATATTTATACACAAGAAGTACAGATAAGTTCTCAAAACAAGGTCTGTCTCTCACAGATGTATTCACGGTACAAGTCAGATAGACTGACTGATGCCAGCTGTTTCTATTCTGTTATACCTTTTGATGTTGGATTTTTTATTTTAGTCTTCAGACTTCAGATCTAGGCTTCTTTTTTGCAACAAATCAATTCAACAGTGAGCGGCTTGCATTTTATGTGTAATTTTTTGTGGCAGCTGTGTGATGCATTTTAAGAGTTAAAGTTCATGATGAGAATGAGATTCAATTGATATATCTGTAGATATATAATAGATCAAAAATATAGTAGATTTTAGTAGCTGAACAATTTTAATTAATTACAATTAATTAAATTAAGAGAATCTATTTAACATTTTTATAAATTCTTGCCTAGAAATTTGCAGCTATCAATAAAGCTTACACTATTATCCTTCCTCCTAATAAATATATCAGAAGAGTTATGGCTCAATTTCAGATATCTGCTTTTCATCAGTGAGAGATCGTAGATCCATAGAATCATAGAATGGCTTGAGTTGGAAGAGTCCTTAAAGATCAATTAGTTCCAAACCCCCTGCCATAGGCAGGGACAAGTTTTGCTAGATTAAAATGCACCAAGG
>NW_008653396.1:0-43226 GCF_000695815.1 Acanthisitta chloris | reverse complement strand
GCCGAATAAAGCTCTGGTTCTTTGGCCTAAGTGTGATAGCTTACATCTTTTTGCAGTATTTCCAACTTTTCTCACACTAATGACCCTGCTGTATGTCCTTGGCATTAGTAACACAGACCTGGGCTTCTGACATCCTCCAAGGTGTTCAAGCAGATGTAACATAAAGTCTAAAAGCCAAATATAGTACACTCAGGTACTCATCTGGCTTTCCAGGGCTAAAAGGCAGGATGAGCAATTTTCTCCTAATGACTTTTTCCTTCCAAGGCAGAGACTGAACAATCATAGAACCACAGAACCATACAATGGTTTGGGTTGGAAGGGACCTTAAAGATCATCTAGTTCCAAACCCCCTGCCATAGGCAGGAACATGTTTCGCTAGATCAGATTGCACAATGGCCCATTCGACCTGACCTTGAACATTGCCAAGGACAGGCTATCCCCAACTTCTCTGGGCAACCTATGCTAGTACCTCACCACCCTCACAGTAAAGAATTTCTTCCTAATACGTAACCTAAACCTACTCTCAGTTTGAAGACATTCCCCCTTGTCTTATCACTTTATGCCCCTGTGAAAAGTTTCTCTCCATCTTTCCTGTAGGGTCCCTTCAGGTACTAGAAGGCTGCAATTAGGTCACCCTGAAGCCTTCTCTTCCCCAAGATATGCTAGTACCTCACCACCCTCACAGTAAAGAATTTCTTCCTAATACGTAACCTAAACCTACTCTCAGTTTGAAGACATTCCCCCTTGTCTTATCACTTTATGCCCCTGTGAAAAGTTTCTCTCCATCTTTCCTGTAGGGTCCCTTCAGGTACTAGAAGGCTGCAATTAGGTCACCCTGAAGCCTTCTCTTCCCCAAGACTGACCCAATTCTCCCAGTCTCAATTCTTTTAGCCTTTTCTTGTAGTAGAGGTGCTCCATCCATCTAATTATCTTGGTGGCCCTCCTCTGGACTCCCACCAACAGGTCCATGTCCTTCCTGTGCTGTGCACCTCCAGGTGAGGTCTTATGAGAGCAGAGTAGAGGAACTGAATCACCTTCTTCATCCTGCTGGACAAGGATGCTTGACAAAACTGTAAATGCTGCTTATAATGTTATAAGTAAGCACAAAATTCTGATAAGCTATTCAATATCAAAACAAGAATCCCTAGCTCTCCCTCAGAACCTAACCATAGATAATATGGTGAGGGAGAGATTAGAGGCAATGGTACTTAAAGGAAGATAGACAATGAAGCAATTTTGTATCATTACTGCCTAGAAGTGATCCGACAGGAAGGGCTGAAACCATCTAAGAGCACTCTTGAAAATGATAGATCAATGGAAGCATTCATGATAAAATTAGATGCAAGATGGAAACTTTCAAGAGACTTAATTAATACATTCATATATAGTATTTTGCCCCTTGCCTGTGAGTTTGGCCTTAGTATTTTGCCCTGTCTGTATTTTCTGTCAAATTCATTATGGCATTTTTGTACACTCCTCCTGCACTCTGATTTTGTTACAGAAGACAGAGTTCTGGGTTGGCAGAAACACAGAATAATAAAATGGCAAAACCCCCCAATCACATTGAATATTAATCTTGCAGGTATTAAAGTAAACTCACATTGACAGAACCCACCTTCTTGAATTAAAAATCAGAAGCAGATGTCTGTAAATGTCATTTAATACATAATATAATAAATGCTGTATACTTTACACATTGACATTCAAAATTGCTCATAAACATCCAAGTTAGCAGTTGATGAGTAATGAGTAAAATCAACTCCAGTTTCACCCCAAGAAGCAATGTAATTTACATTTATGTGATATTATTTGTATGCATTATTTATAGAGGTTTTCAAATACTACCGATTGTCTTATTACTTTTAGAGGCTATTTTTCTGCTTATAAAAAGGATTATTACAGAACTCTTCACAGCTCACTTGATTGCCTTTGCAAACAGTCAGTGCCTTCTTTCAGCCCTGGCCAAATCAGTCAGTAGGTGAAACTCATGACTGGGAAGTTCAAACAGTCTCCTTCAGGGCTGGCACACTGCATGTGGTGGCCTGGCCAAGTGGAGAGTGCCTTTCTCTGCTGAAGTAAAATGCATCCTGACTGACCACCCAGTGGCCTGGAGATATGTGAGCTCTACTTGGCTGCACCTGAAGCAGTTTAAATTGCCTTTGTAGATGGAGTGGTTGCATGGTATTAATCTCTCTCAAGCAATCCTCTCAGTTTTCGGGATGGTAACTAGTTCAGAGAGGGAGATGGCACAAAGGTGAATATATAGTTGTTTGCACTAAAGAAGGATGTGGCATGTGTGACCATAAGGAATTGCAGAAAAAGTTGTAGAAATTATACTCTGATATTTCTGTGTTTGAGTATTTAGCATCCCACTTGCTCTTCTGAACTGGGCACTCCATTCAGACTATTCTTCCCATGATCTTGAGTTTTCTCCTTTTATTTCTTTTCTATTTCTTGCTTTTTGTATGGGAACATATTTGTCTATGAGAGAAGAATTAAGATCAGATTATCTAGATCCACCTCATGGCACAATGAGTGCAAAAGTCACCCAGATCTGACTCTCTTGCCAATTCCTGCAGCAGAGGAACATGGTGGCAGCATATCACTGCCTCCAGCACTGACATATTGAGGAGGGCAGGAAGCTCATACAAGCTATTCCCTACATACATTCTCACATCTTTTCCTATGTTTCCTCCTTCTTTCAAAAGAAGTGTTTCAGTTTGAATTTCCCTGTAGACTGTCATCTTTCATGGAAAGGCAGTATAGTGTTATAGTGTTTATATATAGGTGAACACAATGAAGGCATAGCTCTCATCTTATAACTTCCCTTCCTCCCAAACTCTTTGCATTAATTCTGGTTAAATGATCTCAGACTTCAAAAGATTATGATTATTGAAGAGTCTGCAATGATATTTTCTGGAAACCGAACTTCAGCTAGCATTTCAGATGCTCTAAAAACTGTGTGCACTGTATCTGTTAGAATTTATTAATAAGCAACAAGACATTAAGAAAGTGAATAGTTAAAACAGAAACTAAAATAGGAACACCACAGATGGATAATGCTGTTAAGTCAAAACTGTGGGAGAAAGTGTGACTTTGGAACTTTCTGGTTTTGCTGGCTTTTATTTCTGTCCTCGCTATTCCTGATTGATATTGTTTCATTAACTGTAGAAATTTTGCATATCATTTCCCTAGGCTGTGTGTTTGGAAGAGAAGAGCAATAATCCAGAAAAATATGGCTTGCTCAGGTTTTATAAATTCTTTCCTTTGAAGCTAATTGACTTGTAAATTCCTTTGTTTACAGTTACAGTTACACAAGCTTAGAAAACACACCAAACCTTAGACTGATGATGCACAATATAAGCATGTAATCCAAGTGACGAAGCAATATCAGAGTATAATTCTAATAAAGCATCTGTATTCTTCATTACCTATGCCTCCATATGCACCTTTAGAATCACAAAAATAACATTAAATAGTAAAAAATGGCAAAATCAGTTTGGTGTTTCTCTAAGAAGTAAGAATGGGAGTGGCACATTCTTCATACATGTAGGTTTTTGTAGGCACTACACTGATGTTTAAATCTAAATTTGATTGAAATCTATTGATGGGCGTCTGTCCATTTTGTGCTCTAATGGCAATACTGATGACTTCTATAGTTTGGTGGGTAATTTTTCCTGTTGCAGCTGAAGTGATGCTTTTCTCATTATTCAATGGCTGTTTTCTTCAACATACCTTCAATGTACAGCTCCATATTTTCCTATGTAACTCCATTTTCCATGTGTGACAGTGTAGGCTCAGAATTTTTCTGGCCAAAGTGCTCACCCACTGCTTCTTTCTGTCTTTCTTCTGCAAATTTGCAACATATATGAATGATCACGAGTGAACATTTTACGGCTGTGAGGTTTTGGTACCTTCTGTGCCTTGTTTCTTTCAATGTAGATTTTAAATGAACTCATGCCATTTCTCAGGCAATAAAAAGTTCTGCCACTAAGTCAAGTTTAGCTTCCAAGTTTATTAGTCCTTCCTTGGCTTGGGGAAGAATGTGTCCCACATAAAATCATGTTCTCAATCATTTTTTTTCAGGGAGGAAAGTTATGGCCAATAAAAAAACACTAGCAGATGTGTGTAAATAACTTCACCATCTAGTTCACACTGAAGTTCAACTTGAACTTTTAGTACTTTGTTCTGTGACAACAGTTAAAATCCCTGAGCAATACAGCTTCACAAGTGAGTTACAAATCCACACATCATTAGTTTCTTATTAATCTTATGATTCCTAATGAAGTGACTTTTGAGAATGGCATTAGGTCACGAGTAGCATTTAAAATCTCTTAGTTCATAACACAAACAATTTGCCTAAATGACAGAGTTAAGGCTAGGTTAACATACAGCCAATCCTTGGTGGCCCTTTGTATTTGACTCTGTAATGGTATTTTAAATGCTGTTGCCCTATGTGAGACAAAGCTATATTAAATTTAACTTTTTTTGGTAAAATCTTTATTCTTATCTATCTTACTATCTACTTATCAAGATACTTTCGGTCTATTCATAGGTAAAAATACATTAATACAAGTTCAGTTTAATCATGAAGGTACTTCTAACAGTTCCCTAGCAAAGTTAAAATGGATGCATTTTCTCCTAAAAATGTGCATATCATTTTTCACACAGAATCTTAAAGTCAGCAATTACTTTGGGAGCAACTCCCAAACGGAATGAAGATGTGATTTTCCTAGAATGGTTTTAGGTTGATATATGGTCTGCTTAAAAGTCCAATCTGTGGCCTTGATAAATGAACTAGAATTTCCAAACCATAGCTTTCTAAATATTAGTGGAATTTCTCATATATTTGGATGAGAATCTTTGAAAGTTGATTGGGTTTTTTTGTTTTCTTTCTTTTGTTTTATTCTCTCAGTTAAATAAAGGTTTAATCTGTAGTTGGCATGCCTCTTTAGAAGACTACCAATCTTGAGGTCAAGGAACAATAATGACTTCATTGCTTATCTCTCCTAAGACAATGTAGGAACTCTTCCTTAATGACTCTCTTGACATTTACTGTTCACAGTTCAAGCATGTCTAATAATGCCCTTAAAATGTCAGCATGTTCTCTAATGGGCATTTCTGGAAAACCACTTCAGCCTGCACTGTCTGTGGTCCTGTGCTATTTCTCAAAATTAGGCCATTGGACTTGATAAAAAGGCTGACCTCACTCCTCTATGTACGAGCAGATAAGGATGACCAGGTAGTGTAGCCCACATGTGCTGTTAGAACAATTCTGTTACAGTCTCTATCCTACCTCTCCCAACCCCTTCTCTTGGCACACATCCATGAAGCATTTGTTCAGAGTTGCAAAGTATAAGGGGCAAAATACAATGCTTCCTAGGAAAATGTAGATAGATTGCTTTAAGTTTTGTATTTTTGATTGTGGTCAAAGCAAATGTTTGCAGAAGTAGTCAAGCTCTGTTTCTTTGCTCCTAGGTTCTATTTGGCAATGCCTAAGTTTGAAATTGAAATAGTTAGGGAAGTGGGATTTCTCTAATTATCCAGGGAAAAAAAGCTTTGCTTCTTTGTACTGCCAGATGCCAGATACAAGACTTGCAAAGCAGGTTGTCATTGATTGTATGAGTAAAATTTGGCATTGTGTTACTATTGTATTTACATTCCATTGCATATATCCTTGGCAGCTTTTTTCTTATCTGAAAATTCTATGTCTAGTGTAAGCAACAGTGTTTTCTTCTGACACCATGGACAGGCAGTAAGATGGGCACACTATTTCACATCTATTTCATAACCACTGCTCTCCCTTGACTCATTGGTTATATTCATAGTCTTTTATTAAGATTCCCTGCCTGTGGTCTGCTTTAGAGTACATAGCAAATACGTGATTTGTCTTCAGATGAGATGCATCTGTTTATGTGATAATGACATTCATGTCTTGTAAAAGTCCTTACTAATTGGAAAAGAGTCAGGTATTATATATTTCTCTCATATTTCAAGGGAGCTAAGGCCAAGATTCTCACCACCCTCCTCCAAAAATAATAAAAAAATGCTGTCTTTGCTACAGTTTCTGTACCTGCAATAGATAGTGAAAGAACTCTGTGAAAAAGTCACTAGAGATCAACAGTGCATATTGTTGTAACAAAATACATGTTGTTTAATTAATGGCATTTGCTGTCACTCCTCATTATGACTTAGTTCTCTCCTTATTGCATTCTCAGGTACTCTCACCCTGCTAGAAACATGTAATTTTATTGACATTCCCCTGGACAATACATGCATGTATATTGACAATGTTCTGGGAAAAGCTGGTTTTGAATTTAGCAAACTCTAATTATGTTAAAGGCTGGTAGAACTACAAAACCATAGCAATAATCATGCTAAGAAACTGACCCCCTTTCCTCATAACAGGTGCAATTATGAGTTGGAAATACTGTACTGTGTGTCTTCACCTTATGAACACTTTGCTTTGTATAGTCTTGGCCTACACTGGGAAAAGTAAGCTGAGCTTTAAATATGTGAGTTGGGTCACTAAACTTTACTGATTAATGCTTCTTGCATTACTCAAAATTATACCAAAATCTAACAGGCTTCTCAGGGAAGTGGTCATAGAACCAAGCTTGACAGTTCAAGAAGCATTTGGACAATGCATTCAGGCATATCGGGGATGTCCTGTGTAGGGCCAAGAGTTGGACTTGATGATCCTTGCAGGCTCCCTCCAAGTCTGAATATTCTGTGATTCTGTGATCTAACTGTCTAAACTTCTGTGCCTGCATACTTGACAGCTATTTATATTTTAAGTCTGCAGCAGTTCAAGACTACAAAGACATACTAGGCTGAAGGTGATTTTTCGGGGGATAGACATTTGAAGAGACATTAGGTTTGACATTAATTTTGTATGTTTGGGTGTTCTAGATAATTTGTATTAGGGGTTCATGATCATAACTCAGATTCAGTAAAGCTACTGAAATATCTCTATTTTTACTTAATCTGGAAGTGTGTTGTGCAAGAAAAGAGTGGTGAGAATCAAGGGCCCTTGCACATACAGAGGATGCAGCTCCTCCTAACATAATTAAGATTCCTCAGATTCAACACAGCAGATGAATGGTAATGTGGACATCTGTTTTACCTTGTGTCAATTACAAAAGAAATTTATGGCCAAGGTGCAAATTCAGTGAAATTTATCCCCCTCTGGGTGCCTGATGCTGATCTAGGCAAATGGGGAAAGAGGGGAAAAATAAGTTCCAGTACTATCCTAATTAACATACAAAATAATGCTTATCATTAACATGTTAAATAATGTTGATGATAAGAATAAGGAAAAAATTCTCAGTAGCCTGAGTATTGATAAGTTACTACCCCAACCTGGTGTGCCTAGATACATGTCTCTAAATTTGTGTTGCAGTGATGGATACGTATGCTTGAATGAGAGCCTATGGAGATGCTGACTTAAAATATAAAACCTTTCAGCACTATTTCACAGCAACCTTAAGGGATTATGTCTTCTTCCATTAGGACATTTAACTTAATGCAAATTAATTATATTACTGTATGTAGGTGAATGTACATTTCCTGCTAAGTCTGGCAGAAAACTTGCTGGATGTGGCATAAGGTCTGACCTTCTAGGATAAACACTGGCTAACAACAATGAAAGGCAGCTTTGGAAATTAAGAAAAAATTTAAAACCCCCAACAATTTGGTCATCTGAAATTGCTGTTTTGAAGTTAATGCAGTGTGAAACAAAATATAACTAATTATACAATCTAAGATTTATGGTTAAAAATCCCATGCCCCTTCCTCTCCCTTCCCCCAATCCACATTAAGCTAACTTTAAAGACAAACCACTATGGTCTCTCTTCACTCATGCAAATATTCAGCTGAGTAAAAACTGAGTGGTATTTCTTGACAGGTATTCCTAAGGGAATTTTGAGCTGCAACTACTGCACAAAATGAGTAAAACTACATTAACCGTAGAATACATAATAAAGGCAAACCGAAAGACATCAACCAATAGCTAAAATAAAACCTCAGGAGATAATTTTTAATATATCTGGCTAATAAAAATTTTGTTCAGGACATAACCTGAGTTCAAAGCATAATATTTAATTACCTATCTGATATATTAGACTTAATTTGAACTCAGACCATCAGCATTATATAACTTCTTGATTCAGATACACATCTTTAAAAGTGTCTGCAAATGTTTTCTCACTTTATGACACCACTTTCTGTGTACAAATAAACTCGTGTGTATTGAGAATGAAACCATCACCTCTCTGCTTTCTAAACTTAAATGCAATTTTGAATCATGATTTCTGGTTTTAGAACCTCAGAAATAGCATTTCAATAGATTTTCAGAGGAAGGCTCTGTTAATGCTGACCACAATATTGAAAATGTCTCTTGTCTTTTCCTTTCCCTCATCAGGCCAAAATTTCCTAGGTAGCTCCCTGATAAGATAGGAGCATGCAGATGCAGATGAAAATGTCGCACAACACAATCAACAGATACAGTCTGTATTAGAGAGAAATTCATCTTAGGGCTAACTTCTACCAGTAGAAAACTATTCTCTCTGTTTGTAGGATTAGTTTTTGCTGGATGTGGCTTGTTGAACTGGGTTATCTTAAAGGCAGATGAATGACTTAGCACAGGGGAAGAAGCATTACATCTGCTCATTCGGCAACAGATATATCAGATCTGATGAAATGCAGCACTAAAGTTCTCACTAATTCTCTGGTACCATGTCAGTTGAGGAAACAAAGCTTTACCCATCTTCATCTGTCTTGCAACATTTATTACTGTGGAACACCTAAAGTTTCAAGAGAAGATTAATTTTAAGACAAAAGGAAGCACAGTATAGTCTAGGAAGTCTCCAGAAGCTGTAAATGCAATGACCTGGTAAGGTGAAAATGGAATGGTATGGATGCTCTTGAATATCTGCACTGAATTTTTCAGATTACATTTTTTCAGAACCAGTTTAATCTGACACTCACAAGCATAATAAATGCTGAACTGTGAAATTTTTAACCACCAAAAACATACCCAAAAGCAAACACAATGCTGCTTGCCCTAAAAAGAACCCCAAAACCCAACAAAAAAAAATCAAATCTAAACAATGTAATGGAGATTTAATAATGGCAACCAGTAGAATTTAACTAGATATTAAATAGATTATAACTTTTATGTTCTTCTCTCTTAATTCTGCCCTTTTAAATTAAAGACTAAATGAAGAAATAAAGTCAGTATTGAAATCGATCTCTGTTGTTATTAGATGTAATTCCACTGAAATTGATGAAGTTGTGCCTGCAATGAACTTGCCTTGGAGTGCAGTTATTTTCTTTCAGCACAATGTAATTCTTTTCTGTTTGTGTTTATTTTATTGCAATTTCCTTTTTAACCATTCTAGATTTAATTTTTAAGTAAGATCTACTCTTCATAGGGACATCTGCTTGTTCTGGTTGTCAATGTGTCCCAATAATGATGATTTTACTCCATCAGGTTCGAGTTCTGGAGTGGAATATTAATATTAGGAAGTAACAGAGTGCATAGAAGAAAGCATAATGAAGAGGGATGGTGTGAGGACAAGCAGCACATTGTAATGAGCCCCAAGCATAAAAGATATATACTACTGCTGTAATAAGAGATGGTATGTATGGCTGATTCAAGAAGATATGATCAATTAATAAGTCTTTGTAATAACAGTGTGCACAGAAATGGGAAATCTAGCAAGACTCTTGGGCCTACTTTAAGAGAGAAAGACATTCTGCAGAGAATAAAATACCATATTGTACTTTCCCTTCTTATATAGCTCAGAAAATGTCATTAATCTCCAGCTGGTGAGAAACACGTATAGTGAGATATGTATATGCATATATAAAAAATGTTATATGCATTGTAGTGATGATAATAAAGTTATTAGTATTAATTTTAACCATCCACATAATATGCCAATAACCAAATACCATTTTGACACTTTCAGCTACTGAAATAAATCAGGACAGAAACGTATAACTTCACTTAAATAAGGTGATAATGAGGTTTCTCAACATGCATAGAAAATGAGCAGTGAGTTAGTTGAGACAGCAAACATTTGTGCTCCTTCCATGGGGAATGGGCAATGGGAGTTTTATGTGACATGATGGTGGAGCACTTCAGGGGCTATGTTAAGGGACTGTGTTAATAAGCAGATGATTTCAAATTATTAGCTCTCTGAATCAGACATGAAAACTGCTGTAAAGAAGCCCTAGGAAAAATTACAAGGAAAACTTAACTTACCATGCTTTATTTCCTGTTTATTAGAAAACACCATGTTTTGCATGAGCAAAATTAAAGCTTTGAGTACCATGACTTTTACTTATTTTGTTTCTTCCTCTTTATAAATAAAACAAAGAATTATCTCACCCCATCAGTGTTTTTTTAATCCCTTTTTTTTTTTTTTTTAAATTTGCCAGCTGTCTTAGCACTGCAAGTAATAAGGACAGCTTTAGAGAGCTGAAGAGGTATAAGCAAACCTGGGTGCATGCAGTATATTTGGTCGCTGCAGAAAATCTCTATTTGTTAACACTTACCACAGAGCATATGCCATACTTTTTTCTGCTCTGGCATTTGTAATAAATAGTATGTTTATTAACTAGTAAAACATCCCTAAGGCCATGGATGATTGCTTGTTATGCCCGTGCTGAAAGCATCAGTAGCCAAAAAAAGTTTTAGTACACATGTGACATGAATTTGCCATAATTATTCTACCTCTAAATATGTCTCAATTCTCTTTAGAAACTTTAGCAACATCCTGCTGATTTTGTTAGAATCTGCTTTTGGCCATAAATCTGGTTGAGACACAGCTTTTCATTCTGCCACTAGCAAGAAATGTCTGCCCAGTGAGGAAATCTAGAAGAGTTTCTTATTCTTTACACAGATTTATATAATGAAAAGGGAAGAAATCTAATCAATACCAAAGGTAGCTGGGTTTTGCTACATTTCCAAGTACAGACTCTTGCTGAAGTGAACTGGATTTTGGCATCTACATGTACTGCCTGATGAACCAGAGAGTTTTTCTGAAGCAGAACACTTCACGGCTTTTGCAACTCACTGAACAGGCATTTCTTCTCTTATTCTTCAAATGGTAAGCTGCCATTTTAAACTCTTGATGTGCTTTGAACTCTATGTTATGAAATACAAGAAATCAGCCAAAAAGCATTGTGCAAATTTGAAGGTCTGCAGAAATCTTGGAATTAACTGTTAAGATCCTGGTGCTTCTTTCTGCCTTGTAGGCTTTCTCCCTTGCTTGTATGTCTGGTGAAGGCCAAACAGACTTCTTATAAGGGTAGGAATACATGAAAATATTGAGATAAACTGTCTTGAAATTTGGTATGTGGATTGCATAAGTAATATTGTCCTTGATTCATGTTCTGCTTTCATTCCCTGTCTGGTTCTCTAATTTGAAAGAACAATTAATTTATTGAGAAACATATTCTATGCTGATTGACTTTCATGGAAAATATTTTTTATTGCAGAAAAACATTTCTGTACATGCTAAAATTAAATAATAAAGAGTAAATTTTTCGTAAGTTTCATCTATTTATATGGGCAGTTTAGTTTATCTTTAATATTATATATGGACCTATTTACAGTATATTTTGCAGTAATTTGTAAAACAAAGAGAAAGCAAGCTATAAACCCTAGCTATATCAGTCATAAAATGTGATTTCAAAGTACCCAAGCTACTCTCAAGGGATATAAGACTATCAATATCAGATGTTATCAATAAAATACTGGAATATCAAGTAGCCCTTTCCCTCAAAGGAGTTTATCAGGCTGCCACTATTTCTTTAAAATGGCATTGATAACATTTGTATCTGTTTCAGCTGTAGTTCCAGGCTGCAATTCCGACACAGTGAGATTAGAATTTATTTCTAAGTTATTTTATATGCGTGGTCTTCTCTTTCTCAAGGGCAATTATTTGACTTTTTTTTTTTTTTTACTCAATAGTACTAACTGTTTTGCTCTCCTTAATATTTCTTGGAGCTTGTGGAACAATATTAGCCACATTTAACTAAGTACAAAGTGATCTTGAAGAGGGGAAATTCTGCTGTGGCTAGAGTAAAAAGAACTCCAATGAGTGCTGTTTTCACTTAGCAGAATAGTGGACATGAGAGTCCTTAAAACAGACAGTCACATGATATGAGGCTTCCCACTTCTGCATTAATCCTTGTGTTTTAATTGCATGAAATTTTTGTGCCTGCCTGTGCTATATATTCCTCTCCTTGACAAACAGAATACATGAGTTTTAAAAACATTTTTATGTTCTTGGTTTGAAAATGTAACCAAAAGTAACATCTTGCTGAAATTTCTATCTTAAAATATTCTTACATATCCATAGTAACTGAACGCAGCAGCACACCTCCTTTGATAGACATGCTAAGGAGTTAAGTTAACATGAAAGCATTGAACTCATGCTAGAACTGTAGTCAGGTCTACGCTAGATGGCACTTGAGGCTCCGTTTATTTAGAATTTGTTGAATTACAGCAGCTGGAGTTTTGGTTCTTAACATTTTTTGTGCCTGTTTGACATGAGTCATTAGTAATTCTAAAATGAGATTTAATAATTCTCACACAAGTAGTATGATAGCAGAGAATAAATATTTCATATTGTAACACATATTAAAAACATTTTGAAATCCTACATATGCCTCTGGAGTAGCTCTATGGCATCCTTACGGAAGTTCTTCAGTGTGTTCTAGAAAAGCTATTGCTTAAACAGCATTCATAATTGCCCTCAGGCAATTTTCACACACTTCACAGATTACTCTCATATCACCTCTTGTTAGCTGGAGGTGATTTAAGCAAACAGCCTCAGAGTGTGTGCACAGCACGCACACTGGGGCAGGGAGCTGGGGCAGTGATAATGTCAATCAGAATGAAAGCTTGGCTTGCACTAATGTCGTCTTGGAAGTACACATTTAAACAAGAAAGAGTGCTTTGCTGGCATCCGAAAGTATTCAGATTTAAAATGCCCTCTCTCCCCCTTTTCTATAGCTTTTCTATTGCCACATTTTCTGCTGTTGTACTGCCCAAACTGTGGCAACTACTTATACTGGAGTGAAAGGACAGGGTGAATGCTGTACATGTGATTGCTGAGCTTGCATAATCAAAATGTGATGAAGGGTAAACCGGAAAACAGTGGATTTTGTCCAGTGAAGCTATGGTGCTGTGGATAACCCATAGAACAGGCAGGTCTGGTGTTCTACAGACTGAGGGGTGGTGGTGGAGCAAACTGTCTCTTCTGGAGGTTGTGACTGTGCTTTTCCTGTAAGTGCTTATTAGTCCTTTCATGTTTTCACCAAATGTGTGATTTTTTATATATGTGGGACATACTTTGTTCATAGCATCTTACAACAGGGTAGGATAGAGCCTATGAATCTCTCTGGGTTGTACTCCTTTAGTGACCAGTGATTGATGGTTGGTGATCTGTGCCTGCATGGTTAGGGCTCTGGCATTACCATGTGCCTGTCCTCTGGAGGCCCCTGCTGCACATTCTGCTCGTGCTCTGCATGATACCTGTCATGCAGACTTATTGCAAGCTCATTCAAATTGAGACAGACCTGCACTCTGCTTTTCTTCATCATAAGCCTGCTGTGGTCTGCTTGTGTTTTAATCACCCACATGCTTAATGGCAGAAGAGATTCATTTTCCACAGAACTGACTCTTAAAAGTGTGGAGTACAATTCCACAGGAAGTTGGTGACAGTGTTAAGCACTTAGTGATTCCAAAATATCACATCCCACATATGATGAGCAGTTGTGCAAAGGCAGTTATGCTTAGTAAGAGGAATAAACAGCCTTCAAGGTGAAGAAATGCACTTTGTAGATGACTCTTAAAACAAAATCTCTAATGGTGAGTTAGATCAAGCTTTCCATGGAGCATTAAATCTCCTTTATTAATAAAGAAATCAATTATCACACTCCAGCAATTTACCATTAACATTCGTTCTGCCTCACTTAAAATGTTGAACAGCCATAATCGTAAGCAAAGAATGAAAACAAAGAAAAGCTGTCCCCTAATTCCCCAAGTAGTGTTTTAATTAAATTTCCCACAAAAGGATGGCATTCACATGACAAAAACAGTAACATATATTGCAGGGTCCTTAGCTGTTGCCTTAGACATTAGCATTTTACTAGTTATTGTTGACATAACTTCAATTTGTCAGGCACATGTTTTTAAAATGCACCTTTTATCCTATTCTAGACAAGGATTTAGTCAGTATAATAGTCTCCCAAGATGTGCCCCATAGCCTCTGCCAGGCTGGAAGCAATCTGCATGCTGTGCTTTAATCTACAGAGCACACTTCAGCTGGTTAGTATTCCAGAAGATGTGCATGTTAATATAGCATTCTTCAGAAACAATACACATCTCACCGAGATGTCACAGCATGCTTTTAAATTGGGAAAGGGGCAAGATTCTTATGAGGCAATGAGACAAAAGAGTAAAGTGTGCATATGTGCCAGTGCACGTCCTATGTCAAAAAGTTACAGGCAGGAATAAGTGCTTAGAAATGAACACATGAGAGGTTTTAGCAATTAATTCTTTAAAGTATGTTTTATCCATCTGTGTTGGAAAGGAAAATCATGTTTTAATGCCCATTAATTAATAACAGAGAACTGTAAGATCCTTTTAGGTTTTAATGCTGGACTAAGCAAGCTCAAGGTTTTGCTAGTAAGAAAGATTTGCTAATGTTCAGTCTAAGTCTGCACTGATGGTTTCAGACCATTAGTCTTTCAAAACACTGCCTTGTGCTTGCTTGAAAATTCTTCATCCTTCTTGGTATTCACATCTCCTTTTTGTTAAATACTTATGAAAGCTTATGCAATGCTGAATTTTCTATGCATGGTTTGATTAGACCAAGGTCATACAAAGCTGTCACATTCTTAAGCATTTTACCAAAACAAAGTTTGCATCAATGACATTTTCTTGTTTTGTTTTAAATAAATAATGGCAGGACTCGCTTTAGCTGTCCTGCTGCTCAGGGTTAGCAGATGCTCATTGTCGTACAGCTCTGGTTCCCAGTGGAATTCATTGCAGAATGTTTGGGTGTAGTCTGGGTGCAGTTTGCTTTCCTAGTTCTGGAACAGACCGTTCCCAGAAAGTACAGTGACCTCAAAATGAGTGAACATAAATTAAAATAAGAGTAAATCTTCCTTCTGTGTGTCACACTTTCACTAGCACAACCACAGCAAATAACATCTTCCACTATGTGTTGCCAAGGATGAATTTTTTGCTTGGAAAGAAACCTTGGAAGTTTTTATACGACAGCACCAGTGGGATACACTTGCTGTTGACTGGTATGTTTTGAAAAACAAATCTTGAATGGTTTCAGAGGGAAATTATGCAAAGCACACGGGAATATTCAGTCTTGCTGTTAACAGGAACATTTCTATAGAAAACAGTGAATAACACTAGCACAAGGTTTGACTCAGTGTTTTGGACTTTGAGTTTGACTTCAGTGTTGTGTTTCACTCAGTAATATGCAAGACCCTAATCACTGCATAAGTCTCAGGCCCCAAAAGGGATTTGAAACTATTTATGCCAGTACAAACAAGCTAAGAAACAAGCAGTAAAAAAACCAAAAAACCAAACCCCAACTGTTTAAAAATCTGAATTAACACAAAACTGCTCTAAAGAGACTTGCTGGTTTTTGACAAAGTGACACATTGCTGAATTGCATAATAATGTAGGAGTTCTAAATAGATTTACTCTTCCTATGCCAGAGGATTTGCTGCAATAAAGCTCTATACAGAGACTAATATGATAATTTAAGTGTTCTGAATTGTAGTCAGGACAACTATGGTTTTGTGCTATATTTTTGGTTTTAGTTCCACCAAATTACATGTATGATTTGTGCACATGTATTACAGAAGAAGGGTGAAAAGATGCTGAGAAAAAGCTTCTTTGTTTTGCAATGGCAGCATGAGATGCCTAGTTTGGGAGCATAGTCCCTGTAATTTGATTACACAGTAGGTACAGGACGAGAGAGACAGGCTCTTGCCAAGCAGAATTTAGAAGTTAGGTGAACAGAACTGCAGTCTGGACATGACACTTTTTGTTCCATGGGCCAGGATTCTAGGGCAGTCTCCTCCTGATTAAAAGGCTGGGTATGATGACTGCTTTGAAGGGAAGTGCAGCTGGACCTTACAATATGTAGGTTTTTTTAAGTTGGTTTGAATTTTGATAGTTTCCTAGGACAAGATTTGCTTTGCTAACTAAATCATAGGAAGTATCTCTCAGAATTACAACATGAAAAGGCAAAATCTTCCAGTGTTGGAAAAAGGCTCCCATTCATATTTAGCTTGTCAGCTATTGTGACCTCTACTGTGATCACCTGGTCCCATAAATTGCATATAATGTGAAACTGACTATGGAACAAGGAAGAATAAAGATTACTATCACCTAACGTATTTTGGTCAGTCAGTCAGTTTGTAGGAACTAGCCTCAACCACATCACTGTCAAACAGACCTTCTGACATTTGCATATGTGCAACAGTTGAATGAGAGTTTAAATATTTCTATTCGTTCTTACACTTGTATCATCCCAATTTTTTATATCTCTAATTTATTCTCAGACTAGAAAATAATTTATTTTTAACAAAATGAAAATTAAAACCAGTAATTGAAAAATGTTATTTTTAAACATGTATGAATGCAGGACCAGGGAAGTGTTCATTCCCCTGTACTTGGTACTGATGAGGCTGCACCCCGAGTACTGTGTCCAGTCCTGGGCCTTTCACTTCAGAAAGGCACTGAGATACTGGCCCCTACTAGCTTTTCTTTGGTGTATAGAATTCAATAGCTAATAGCAATTTCTTTCAGTCTAGTTTGCCAAGCTGCCTACCTGAGGAATAGCAGCTCCTCTATGAATTCTTCGTTTCATTTCAAATTTTCTTTGCTATGTGTCTTTTAGGAGAAAAAAAGAGTCAAATGCTTGGTGAAACTGAGGGACGGAGTGTTGTTTTTTGGTGGGTAGTTTTTTATTTTTTCACTTTTCTGTCCAAGTGAAGGCTTTAATCCTACAGGAGTCTGTTGAGGGATTTGATATATTGGCAGCTATTTTTAAGGACTATAAATCATGGACTGGGAAAGACTAATAATCTTCAGGAAGCAGAAATAAATGTCTTCAAAGACAGCTCTACTATTTACTCTGTACAAGGTTAACAATAAAAGAAAATGGTGAGCAGATATTCTTTTCTCTCTTGGCTGCTATTCCAGGACCACACTGATATTACTAATGTGATACTATCAGTAATTGCTCTGGGGAAAATTCCATGAAAAATCCTAACAAAATATTTGCACTTCTTCAGCAGAAGTGCCAGAGCCCCAGAGTCCTAAAGGCTCCTGCATTCATAATATACCAACAATTAACTATCAATTCTCTGTTTGTGATCCCTAGTTTGTAAATGAGGCTAGTCTAGTTATTATTTCTATGTTCAAAAGGTATTTTGGGCAGCAGTCTTGAGACTCTAGAGGCAGTTGTTTGAAGAATTAGTAAAAAAAATCTTATTAAACAAAGCCCTTGAAATTATTGTGCCAAAGCAACTTAGTAGATCTTCTCCCTGGTTTACACTTTGATGTTCCACATCTATTTGTCCAGTTTCTTGAAAAATCAATGGTTTGCATTCTTGCAGTTGTAGCATAGGAAGGTGCTGTCCTGTAAGCAGTACTTGTGCTGCCTCATTTTCTCTTCCTTTCATCTACAAGCTTGTTTGTCTGCCTCTCCTTCAATGTATAAAGTTAATGTAGGAGAGAACACAAGATTTCTATTACCCAGCTCTTCATTTTTTAAAAGAATTACAGCAAATGAGGACTCAGATTTAAAAGGTTAGTTCCACCCAGTAACTTTACAGTGTATTGACAAATAGCACTCAAATTTGAGCATGGCAGAAAAATGAACCAACTAAACTATGCCCTAAGTCTGATTTCCTTGCAGATTAAAAATCAGTCAGAGGTAGAGAAGATTGCATGGAGACCTCACAGCTGCCTTCCACTATATGAAAGGGGCCTAGAAGGAAGACAAAGAGGGACTCTTCATCAGGAACAGTAGTGACAGAACAAGAAGTAATGAGTTCATACTGAAAGAGGGTAAATTTATGGTAGATATATATGGAAGAAGTTTTTTACTGTGAAGGTGTTGAGACGCTAGAATAGGTTGCCCAGGGAGGTTGTGGATGCCCCATCCCTGGCAATGTTCAAGATCAGGTTGGATGGGGCATTGAGCAGTCTGGCCTAGTGGGAGTTGTCCCTGTCCATAGCAGGGGAGTTAGAACTAGTTGATCTTTAAGGTCTCTTCCAGCTCAGACCATTTTAAAATTCTATGATTATATGATATAGACTGTTAAAACAATGGAATTATGTTGGAAAGGAAGCAATTATATCATAGTTTCATAGTATGTTACGGAGTTGGAATGGATCTAATATCTAATCTAAACTTGCCTTCTTTCAATATATACCCATTACTCCTTGTTCTGTTGCTACAGTTCCTAACAGAGTCCCTCTATGCCTTCCTTGTAGCCCCCCTTCAGATACTGGAAAGTTGCTATGACATCCCTGTAAGTGGCCTTTAAGAGATGTTTGTTTTGACATTGCCTGGCTTTGAAGGTTTGTTGTGGGGCAAAGGAGTGGTTGATTGCCTCAAAGCCTGCTGAGCTACAGGATGCCATGGAAACCCTCTAGCTGCTGAGATAAGGAGGTCCCATTGCCCACCATAGATCTCTGGCCACACCCAAATCTCAGGACACTCACTAAGTGCCTTCTCTGGGAATTGCTGTGAGCTCACCCTGCAACACAGGGGGAGCTGAGCAATCAGTGCCCTGGCAGAATCCTATAAAAATGGACTGGCATCCAGAATGAGTGTGCACACCGACCACCAAAGAAAACTACGGATCAGGATGCCATGGAAACCCTCTAGCTGCTGAGATAAGGAGGTCCCATTGCCCACCATAGATCTCTGGCCACACCCAAATCTCAGGACACTCACTAAGTGCCTTCTCTGGGAATTGCTGTGAGCTCACCCTGCAACACAGGGGGAGCTGAGCAATCAGTGCCCTGGCAGAATCCTATAAAAATGGACTGGCATCCAGAATGAGTGTGCACACCGACCACCAAAGAAAAGATGACTACGGATCATCAGAATGCTGATGGAATTATGGTGGTGACTATTCCTATTTCTGCACAACTACGAATCATTGAAATGCTGCTGGACCCACTGTAGTAACTATCCCCTCTTCTACATGAGTATGGGTCATTTGGATCCATGGTGGTGACTACCAAATCTTGCTTATTTCTAACTATCCCCCTTTCCTGTTTCTAACTTTCCTATGGCTCCTTCTCTCCCCTTTGTGTGACCAGTAATAAAGTCTCACCCCCTAACAGTATTTTGACCTTGTGTTTTAATTCAAGCTGAGGGAATTGTTCAAGCACTCCCAAGACTTATTGGACTGTGATAGTCCCTGTGCAACCTTCTCTTCTCCAGGCTGAACAGCTCCAACGTTCCCAGGACGCAGCTGGCTTTCTGGGCCACGAGTGCATACTGCCAGCTCATGTTGAGTTTTTCATCAACAGTCACTCCCAAGTCCTTCACTGAAGGGCTGCTCTCAGTTACTTCACTGCCCAGACTGTAGGTGAGTCTGGGATTGCTGTGGCCCAGGCATAGGACCTTGCACTTTGCTTTGTTGAATTTCTTTCAGTCCACGGTCTGATTTAGGTCTGTCAACGTTAATTTATGAAGATATTTTAGCCATCTCTTTTTGACAGAAACATCACCTGAATTTGCTCTTGCAAAGCATTTTATTTTCTTACCCTAGTGGTTCTTTCAAGAAAAAAAACAATGAAAATATAGAACTTTTTTATTTGATTGTGTGGAAGTTACATTTTACAGTGAGACACTTATATGACTTCCTGTGGACTGCCTTTTATTTCCCTATACATGCTTCGGTGTGTTTTGTGTATGATGAATTTTACAGAGATTGCCATATTCCTCAAAATATTTATTGGTTTCCAGTTGACATAAACTATTTCAGGCCATGAACCTAATTTGATTTTAAGGAAGTTGAATAAGATGATCAGGTTAATGAATGATGTGATTGTTTCCAGCCATTCTAGAAGAGACAGATGACAATATGGTCAGGTTTTTTCCCTGTGGTCTTCAGAAATGAGCTGTGGCACTAGTGGGTCCTGGTCTCAGAGTGGAGGAAGGACCACTTCTTTATTAGTTCCTCAACATGTGATTAAAGAATGAGGTTTTTCTTTTCTTCTGTTCTTGTTCCAAACAAACTCAGTGACTACTGTAAATAGGTCCCAAAGTTAGGAGGCTGTTCTTAGTTAATAACCACCTGTTGTCTTCCCCTGCTCTCTACTGCTGGTGTAATAGATTAAGGGATTTGAACAATATAAATCAAAATTTTGTAATTAATTTTAGTGGTATCCTTGGCTTTGTATGTATTGTATTAACAAAGCTCTGCAGTCCACTTAGCTAACTGAGGATTGTTCATATCTAAAAAAGAATGATTTCTGATGTGGTTTTGCCAGTTGCGTAAAACCAAGTTTCTAACTTTGGAGACTCAAGTTTAAATTTTATTCTCAGCAGAATTCTTAATTTCCAAGGAAAAGTATGAAGTAAATGGTTATCTGCAATAAAGAGTCCTACATCAGGAAATCAAAATACGGTATATTAGAAAGATGATCAAAATGTAATAATGAAAAAGCAATAGTAGCATTAAGAGTAAATGACAATAGGCATTCTGATTTATAAGAAGTTACACAGAATCATAGATTGGTTAATTTGGAAAAACCTTTAAGATCATTGAGTCCATGTATTAACCCAGCACTACCAAGCCCACCACTAAATCATGTTCCTAAGTGCCACATCTACACATCTTCTAAATCCTCCAGGGATAGCAACTCAACCACTTCCCTAAGCAACCTGTTCCTGTACTTGACAGCCCTTTCGGTAAAGACATTTTTTGTAATATCCAAGCTGAACCTCCTCTGGTGCAAACTGAGGCCGTTTCTGCTTGTGCTACTGCTTGTTACCTGAGAGAAGAGACCAACCCCCACCTTGCTACAACCTTTTTTCAGGTAATTGTAGCGTCCAAGTACTGGCATAGCATATGAACAGATAATTAAATGGCAATGTGAAAAGGAATAGAATAAAGCCATGGCAGGCTACTCTTATAACTGTTCTTCCAAGTCCATATTTAACAAAGATGGTCCTGTTGAGTGTCCATCAGGCTTTTTAAAATTATAAATTCATTAAAAATGCATCTTGATTTTATGGCCATATCTCAATAAGCCATTCCTTGTAGCAATATATTACATAATGTAAAGGCCTCACCAGTCTACAGTAACAATTTGAAATAGCAATAATTTCACTCATAGTACATTTTTTGCTAAAAAGGCTGATGACTCCCACCTGCTATATCTTGACTGCAAAGAATAAGAGACTGTCCAGAGCCCATATTAAACTTTAGGTGTGCCAATCAGTTCCTGGAAGGCTTAAGACAGATAAAATAATGAAGCTTCTTTATGTCATAAAAGCATCTGCTGGTAGCAGTAGGGAAGAAGGATCTCTTCCTGAGGAACTATGATGTAGGGCAATATGATTACGTCTTTGATTGTTAGCAAGGGATTAGCCTGTCAGCTGGAAATGGTGGGTATGCAGGCACTGGACAGAAATATGCAAATAAGCCAGAAAAAAAATGCAAAGATAATGGGGTTTTGTGGGTAGGTAGTAGTTTGAGAAGCACACATGGATAATTCAGAACTCTGGAGCTGCTTGCCTCTATTCGTGCTATGTTTGGGGAAATAGTACTTTGTGTATTTTGTTTAAGCAAATAAAGTTACATGAAACTGTATGTTTGAGTGATGTCTGCAATTTTCTCATTCTAAGTGAAATAACCTTTCAAGACCCCAAATTGCAACCAATGGGTTTAGGTCGGAGGAGCAATGGTGTTTTTTTATTACTGCATTTGCATTTCATATAATGTACCAGGCCTTTATGCCTTTCAGCGTGAGCCTAAATAAGTTTTTTCTTATTGAGACTATCAATACAAACTTATGTTAATGAAGCTGCACAAATGTGCTAAAGTACTTCTTGTTTAGTGTTTAAATTCTCTGCCTACCTCTCCAAGATGAAAAATCATCAAAAGTTCTAGGTATTTGACTTGCTGCTTCTCTTACCTTTTCAACTTTGAAATGTGTGCTTGCCAAGTGGATTGAAGAAGTGAACACATTTTGTAAGCTGTCATTCTTTATAGAGATTTACAGCTTTCCATTTCTATTTAGAATTAAAGAATGATGGTGTAGCCCTTTCCTGAAAAGTCCAATAAAACCAAAGTGATGCACACAGTATATAATGAGAACTAAATGGAGCTTTCAAAATCACTAGTAGCTATGCATATCCGTCAAGCTGTCATTTATCACACAATCAAGCCTTGAGCAGAAACCAAGCCACAAAATGGCATTAAAAAATACAGTTTTGAAGCCTGGCTTCAATGTTTGGAAGAACATTGCCAGAAACACTTTATGTATTTTGTTTGTTGAAACCGCATAGTTACTATCAAGAAGGACAAGTATAAAAGTCATAGCTTCTACTTTATGTGTGAATTTTAATTAATTCAGACATTCATGTTTAAATTGTATTTTCCAACGGTTATGATATTTTAATATAATACATATAGCTCAACATGAGCAGGATGCTCCCTTCAGCTTGCACTATTCTGTGAAGTTATCCCATCCCAGGTGCAGAGGTGGGAGCACCTCCTTATTGAACCTCTCAAGGCCCTTGTTGGCCCAGTTCCCATGTCCATCCATGTCATCCAGAAGTTAGCCATGTGTTGTCAACAACTTCCTCCTCATTTAGTATATCCTCTCTAAAATTTGGCATGTCTTTTGCTATCCAAATCACTGATGGCAATATCAAAGAGTACAGGAGTCAGTTTGATTTCTGTGATACCGTATACATCACCAGCCATCAGTAACTGATTGTCATTAGCTCCATAGGGTCTAACACTGTACTGAACACTCACTGTTCTGTGGTTCTTTTGGGATTCAGACAGTTTAATAGGAAACTTCCTTTCTGTTTCCAAGAATACTTTAAAAACCTTCTGAAAGGATACCAGAGGAAGAACCCCAGTACCTACAAAACATTTCGGTATTAATTTCTTTTTAGGTTGAATAATTAGACCACATTTCCATGTGGTTTAACTAATTTCTAATTAAGAAAAAGAATTAGTTTCTTTCAAAAATCCCTATTGTAATAATAATAAGGTTACCAAAATATTCTAGAGGCTGCAAGAAAAGCACCAGGAGTTTCAAAACTTTGCAAGTAAAACTTTTTTTTTGTTGTTTTTACTTTCTTCTTTCAGGGGTGCTGTTGTCACATCTGCTCAAAATTATTTCTGCCTGCAGTTTAACTGACTTAGTCATCCTGCCTTATGATTTGTCAGACATCTTAAAGTAACCTAAATTGCAGGAACAAAATTGTTTCTATAAAATTAGAACCCACACAAGAAAAGAGCAAATCAAGGTCATCTTGTCCTTTTCATTCTAAAAGGTACACTTGTATTTATTACTATAAACTAGCTTTCTGTGTAAATAATGTGTATGAGTTTTCACTTGCATTTACAAACTGAGTGCTCAAAGGTAAGTGCCAACTACTTAAACACAGTAAAATTCAGCACTAACAGATTTATAGTGACTTCTATGATGGGGACTATAATATGAATATGTTCTGTAAAGTGGTTTGAAAAACAAGAAAGAAGTTAGGTTTTGATCCTTCTTTCAATGTCACTTCTCTTTTGATATTCCAGAAATCTATTTTGACTTCCATGGAGAAGCTTTATTAGCTTCACAGAGGAAGAGAGTTGAAGTGGTGACTCTTAGAGGAGTTGAACTGAATACTGTGATGTTTCTGAGTGATTCTGTCCTCTCTTATTTGGATCCCTGCTTGAAAAAGAATACAGAAATGTTGTATGCAAGTGTGGCCTTCTGTAGAAACAGGCCTGCAGTGTATTCACTATCATCTTCTGTCTGTCTATATCTTTTTTCTGCATTTTTTAGCAATAATAATGATATGAATACTACTCAAGGCCTTGAAAAATTTAGACATTTGTATAAGGGTATTGCTTAGTCTTCTAACTTGCATCATAGTACAAATGTGTTACCTACACGTTTGAAAATGACAACAAGACTTGAATGAAGTTAGCACTGACTCAGATCTTTTCTTTTCACTGAATAGAATGATGTCCATGGAAGCTGTTTACACTACAATTCAGCAAGGCCTTTAATGTAATCTATACTGATTAAGATCCCTGTGTTATTGTCAAAGGTGTTAATGAGAATGAGATTTCAAGTTCACTGCCACCTGGACTTATACCTGGCATCTCTGAAGGCAATGATCCAGGGGATTCTGTATGTTTTAAAACAGTGGCCATTGCTTCCATATATAGCACACTGCTATTCTTTTAATAACTAAACATCTATTGGCCAACTTCAGCTATTTGCTTGCCTTAAAAATAATAGATTGATGTAAAGTCATAAAGATAGTAAGTTGGCTGCAAACTAAAATAATGGGAAAAGAAAGCAAAGGAACATTTCTGAAGTGGTCCAAAACTCTTTTGCTCCCTCTCTCACTTAATCCTGATAGGAAAAAGTAAACTTTTAGAAGGAAGTTCATATATCTCTACTTTTTTTTATATGAATCATTAAATTGTCTGACCAGCTAACAGTCAGCTAAGCTCTTGACAAAGTGATATAATCTTTCAAAAATAAACACTGCCAATATACCAGCTGTAACAATTGCTGTGTTCAGCTCAAAGCAGCGCAAGCACGGACAGATAAAACTGGGTCCAAATATTGCTGCATTTTTCACTTATTTCAAAGAAAATATAAGGATCCTTATTATTTCTGCTGCTTCCAGGTAATATCCAAATCTGCAGGAATACTCACTTTCATATAAGAAACTGAAGCAGATGTTAGCCTTGTGCAATTTTTGATTGGTTCCTCACTGCTGCATTTTCAGTCTTGGTACGTGTCATTGGTAGCCAATATGTTGGCCTGGGGCAGCACAAACATACTCATGGCATTGACAGATGCTCCCTTTCCAGAACGGTGACAAATCCTGCTGTCAGGTGATGATACAAGTTCTCTTAAATGTCTCTTACACTCTTTATGCCAGAATGCCATTTGCCTACACTTTAGTGTCCTCACAACCATGTATTAAAAGAATCACATAGGGCATTTTTTAAATTATTGCTGGTTTTGCAATAATTAGAGTTAGGGTTAGGTTTAGGCTATTTGAAAACAATAAGCAAGAACACAGAAAAAAACCTCAAACTCCTGTATAAGTAAAAAATATAAAAATGACTGACTAGTGCTAAGAAGAGCAAATAATTTGGCATAAATTAATAGTGAGATCCTTAATAAAAATGTGCAGCTTTCATGAGAACTTCTTGAACAGCTACTGACGCAGACCAAAGCAGAGAAAAAGTTATATCTGTATGTAAAGAACAAGTGGAATAAACATAAAGATAATTAATAGAGAGGCACAAAGAATGCATGAAGATAAAGGGGGCAAGACATTCAAATCTGTGCAGAAGAAAATTTAAAAGTATAAAGTAGTGACAACTGTATGCAAAGTTGTGAAGGTATGAAGAAAACCGTAATGGAAAATGCCCTATCTCTAGGTTAATTATAGCCTAAAGACCATTATGTCAGAGCAGGCAGGCAAGAAAAGAGAAGAAAAGCAATTCATCACACTGGGGACACAAGCAATTAGTTAAAGGATAAGATTTTGCATAAATGTAAGTAGTGCAGAAAAAAAAAGATTTGTAGAGTGTGCAGTAACACAAGTTGTAAGGACAAGTTAGCAGAATAAAAACAAACAGGTAATTGAAGGCCAAGTAGAGAACAGTATATGGATGATTGCTCTAGTCTGAAACAGCTTTCTCAGTTCTATTCAAGCACACCACAAATAAGCAGACCCAAATTATAATTTAACTAAGAACAGATTACCCATAGAAGGATGTAAATAAGAGGTAACAGAGCAAGGAAAATGCCCAGTCTGAAATTTCATGTGCTGCAGAATGTGAAAAAACCATCCCTTTCAGCTAAAATGAGTGAACTCATGAAATGCTGACACTAAACTTAGGGCAAACGATTCTCATGGTAGACAACTGAGGCAGAACAAAAGCATTCAGAATAGCCAGTGTGCTGCAGTTGCCTGCCAGCAGATCTCTTGTGGTATTCATTTGAAGGACACCCTCCAGTCACATTATACCTAGAGAAGGATGCAATGCTTCAGCAACCACAGAACCTTTCCTGAAGTGTTCAGAGAACACAGAACCACAGGGCATTAAAAAAAATAAATAGGCCACCTAATATGAAGTAATGAAGCAAACTGGTACAGAGAAGAACATTGTACAAGTCAGAGACCTCACATTGGTGAACAGCAGCATAGCCTTTAATCTAAGACAGCCTTAGAAACCAGTGCAGCTATATTTTCTTAAACTTAGGCAACTTGCATATTAAAAAGTGTCCACTACCAATTATTTACAATGCAAAAATATGAATTCAAAAAGCAAACACATTTTCTCTATCTCAGCTGAAAACAGGACAGTAATTATTTCCAAATAATTTATATCCAAGGGTAGATATTGACAAATAACACTGTATATGTCTAGCAATTACCAAATAGATGTTTTTGAATTTATTTATTTACAAATGTTCAGAATACTATTTGTAGTCTGTTAAGATAACTCAAAATGTGTCTGAAGCCTCAAAAATATGTTGTAAATCAATGTTCAACACATGTTTCAAAAATAAAATCTGTATAGCATTACTCTGGAGTGTTGCTGATATAACAGGTAGTGATGAAATATCCCTTACCATATGGAAATATTATGATGTAAATGAAGGATTATTCATACATTATAGTACTGTGAAATGGGCCTTGGGCCCTTCCTCCTTCAAAGACTGTTCAGTAACTTCTGTATGGTGCTCTGTATTGCCAGTAGAAAAAGGATAAATGCAAATTAGAAGTCTCTAGCTCTGCTGTTTCCTTGAAAAGAGCTTTAAAACAAAGATGTTCATAAATGAAATACATTCCTGCAGATGATTCTCAGAAAATTCCACTATGAAGTTTCATTACCAGTTTCCACCCTGCCCCAAGGTGGAAAAACATACAGAGACCAAAACCCACTGTACATGGCAAGCCAATGTGCTGGCAGAAGATAAATGGATAGGTACTAGCACCTCCAAGAGGTTCCTTTAGAAACAAGCCATACATTTCAGATTAGATTTAAGGAGTATATCCTCATTCAGGAAACATTGCAATGGCTAAATTTTGCCACTAAAACTGTTTAGATTAGTTACCCTTATGTACCACCAAATGATGTAAGTTTGTTAAATAAATTCTTCTCATGAACTTCATTTGGGACAACACCAACCATGGGTCAATTGATTAACCACAAAATTCCCAGAGAAAAAAACTGAAGAATTTGACTGGGCAGCAAGGTGCTTGCAGTGTATATAGCAGAAAATGTAAATAGTGTAATTTAAAGAAGAAATAATGCTTCAATAAATTGTAGTTTCAGTTCTTTCTGTGGGCAAACAAGTCACCTCTTTACAGTATTCTGTGCACAAAGCACTGATCTGGGTAAGCTGATGACAGAGCATGTCTTTATTTTCCTGTCTGGCCCCATATCCAGATCATCTCCAAAATGTACTCGACAACAGTTGGCATCTGTAAGAATGTGGAATTTCTCCTTGACAAGACTGCTCTTCCAGAAGTGACAGGACATTTTTCCAGGTTTGCCACCTAATTTTAAATAATGCCTTGCACATAGATTGTTATGCAACCCAGACTGTTTGAAAGACCCACATCTCTTTTCAATAGTGATAAATTATCAGGGAATCTGTGAGGTTAAGGATAGAAAAGAAACAGTAGGTGGTACAACCTTTTCCTTCACCAAGGCAGGATTGTCTTTCAAAGTACAATGCGTAGAACTTTGTTCAGCTTCCTACCAAATATTATATCAAATATTATAAGCAAATGGTTTATTGGGTGCTATTTTTAGCAGCATTTTCTTAAAAGTTAGGTTGCCTGTTTGTCTGTCAGATTCCAGCTGAGATCCAAAAGACAGAAGAAGCAGATTAGTACTGAGGGAAAAGAGTAGCTAGAAATTATGAGAGTTTGAGAGAGCAGAAGCAGCATGGATAAAGGTATTTGAAGGGAAAAGGAGAAGCTAGGGTTATTGCTGAGTAACAGTATACAGAAATTCTGAAAAATAAAGCAAAACCCCAAACTCTGTTATTCCCTCCCTTACAGATGATGCAGTGCACCAGCTATTAGCTAACCTACATTCCACTGCCTCACAGTTGTGTGCCTCCACTTAGGCCATGACTTACTATTTTCACTAATAAAATGTAATTCCTTTCTATGGAAACCTTTGGTGCTTTGTTTTAGTTTTTGTTTGTTGTTTTTTTTCTAAGTGGGAAAAAATATGAAAGAATAATAAAAAGGCATTGTGATCTAGGGATTATCACTTGCCAGTATACAGTGACTGCCATATTCTTCTCAGATTAGTGCTTGTATTATTTGTTGAAGAATGTATCATTCTTTGATTATAATGATGCCAAATGTATTCTAAAATGCAAATTGACTCAAGAAATAAAGCTTTTCAGGATGAGATTGCCTTTGTATTTTTTGATGTCTAAAAGATATTCGATTGCTTTGAAATTAAGAGTAAATGTGTATGTTTATTTACCAACCGTATTACTCCTTCAAACCCTGGTATATGGATAATTTTTATCATGATTTCTCATGGCTGATTATAATTCTGATAACATCCTTGTTTCTCAACATTTATTTCAATTATTTGATAACTTATTCATCAATTTACATTAATCAATGCTTAAATTAGAAAATTACCTGTATTTGAGAAATTCTTCTCACGCTTTATTACATATTTATTTGATGTGCATTATCATGATCTAGTATATACACTGTCAAGCCTTCAATCTGTGACATTAACAACACATTAAATTTATAATTTATTTTAGTGGAAGTTCCTACACTGTACCTCTTCAGTGGTAGAGAAACCAATCCTGAATGTGTAACAGCATGACTTCAACAGAGCTAAAGTAGATGTGATCAATTTTGCTGGGTATTGGATCTAACCAAGAAGAGTTCTGCAAAACAAAGCTCTCATACAGAAGACCTAAAATTATTTCAGCAAGTCTTTAAACATATATTCAGTGAGTGAAGATCTGACTTTCTGTCAGGGGAAAAAAGAAACTCTACTGTGATATAGGTATGCTAAAAAAAAAAAAATAACAGAAAAGAAATAAAAAGATCTTGTGAAAAGACAAGGGAGATTACTAGGAGGTTTTCTCAACTAAAAAATGCAGTTCATACACATTATCATGTCTTTGGGTTTACTGATACTTGTAAGAGTTTGAAATTGGAAACAAATAGGAGTTCAAAGGTGAAATACCTTTTCCTGTTTCTTTGCTTCATTCTGAATTTAAAACACAAGGCCATGTTCAACTAGCAATTACTTTTTGTGTTCAGAGCTGTGCAAATGCATTCTTGAGAGAACCTGTCCTCCCACACTTTTATTATTTTTCTTTTTATTCATGTCCTAAATGCTGGAACACTTCAGAGCATTATAACAGCTATGAGAGAAATGCAGAAGGTCAGCTCACCAAACTATTTATGCACGGATAAAGCATTTGAAATTTAGTCCATTTTTCAGCAGAAAGTTCCTGCTTATAATATGTTATCATGTTTTAATTTCACTTCATAACAGTCAATCTGTCCAACCATCCCACTGTTATCAAATTTTAAGCTTACAATTTTTTTGTCTTTTATTAGCCCATCCTTCCCTTTAAGGTTGATAGATTTTTCTGCAATAAAAGTTATTTTAGGAGTATTATTCTGAAAGAGTTCATTTTCTCTTTTTACTTTACTCCTTGTTTTTTTCTAAGTGGCTAATGTTAGCTAATACATGATGGAAAATATAAAATGTCTTTTTTTGCAGCAATTAATATATTTTTTCTAATATAATTATAAAAGCCTAAATGAACTTAATAGTTTTATTTTTATTCCAGCTGTTAGCATTACTATTTCATGTTTCATTCATGCCCAGGAAATCAGTGACTAATATAGGAAATATTTTGAGGTGACCACTGTGTTTTTCTACATTTCATGAAAATTATTGGGAAAGACATCCAAAATAAATAAATGTTTCTTTTTTTCTTTAGTTTTATAGGTGCTCATGTATTTGAAATCATGCTTAAGAAAGTCCAGAAAAGTCAAAAGCACAATGCAATTTTTTAGTGTGATACCACATGGATGTGGGGGCCTACAGAAGAGCTGGAGAGGTACTTTTCACAAGAACATGTAGTGGCAGGACAAGGGACAATAGTTTTAAATGAAAGAACATCAGTTTGCATTTGATATTAGGAAGAAATATTTTACTGTGAGGATGTTGAGGCACTGGATCAGGCTGCCCAGAAAAGTTGTGGATGGCCTGTCCCTGGAAGTGCTCATGGCCAGGTTGAAAGGTGTTTTGGTCATCCTGGTCTAGTGGAAGATGCAACTGCCCATGGCAGGGGAGTTGGAACTAGATGACCTTTAAGGTCCTTTTCAACACAAACCATTCTATGATTCCATGATTCACTACAAAGCAACAGCTGTAAGGGTAAATGACATCATGGACTCTGGCAGTTCCAAGCTCTATAATATGTGTTGTACTACTTTGGTAATGTTACATGCACCTCCATACTGCAGCGAGTATCTGGTCTATGAGCTGGTGCACACATCTAGGGTACATTGTTCCTGAGTGCATGTGCTCACTTACATACTAAGCTCAAGTGGCCATGTGAGTGGTAGGATAGTTGTTTCCCCAAGAATTTGTCTCTCCCTCAAAATATAAAGAGGTTATTCAATTTCACAATACCTTAAATTGGGTAACTTGATTCTTCCCTTCTCTCTTAAAAGAGATAGCTTGATGGGGCTTTTGGTGAATAATCCAGCTAACCCCTACTGTGTTAGTGTTTGGTTAGACAGGATCATTTTTTTCAAATGATTTTCCAGTTTCTTCTGAAGACCTGTGAAAACAAAAACCACACAGCATTTTCTGGTAAATCATGTCTGGTGTTATTACCATTACACAATTGTCCAAACTTCTAATGTAAATCTTTCTTTGTAATTTAAGGTTTCAACTATGAGCACAGATAAGAGGTTATAATTTCCTGTTTGAGCTGCATTTAATAGACTATAGCTTAGGGAGTCCTTCAAGCATTGAATTAATTGATATTGTGGAGTGTATGCTTTCCACTGAAAATTGACTTTTTCCAATGTAAATTGGTTTAAGAAATACAATCACGGCTGAAATTATTTAAAACATTACACAATTCTTCAGCTCATAGCATATAGCTTCATATGCTGTAGATAAAGCCTTTGAGACAACAACACTAAGCCAGAATAATAACAGAAATAAAATTTGCCCTTAAAAGGTCAGTTCATGCTATATCATAGTCAAGAATATCATAAAATGCACTTTATCATGAGGTTCCAAGAAATGGGAATTATTATATTAAGAATAATTAAAAAAAATCAAAATTATGAGAATCAATTAGAGGAATAAATGTGTTCATAACTGGTAAGTAAAGACAGGTTGAGCAGGAGATTGGGAATCAATAGTTACCAAATATCAATCCTACCTTTGAACTGGAAATAGGAAAAAAAGCCTAGTCTTCCTAGTCCAAAGACATTTATTTCCCGATTTCCCTCCTAGTGTATTCTTCTTGTTATTATCGTAATGCATCTTGTCATTATTGTTGTAATGCATTCAGTCACAGCTATCAGTTGATTGTCAATTTTTTAAGATGTGCAATACTCTGAAATAGATCTGCAATGCACATATTATTCCCACTGATTATTAAGTACATATTTGTTTACTGGCTGTACATAATGCTGGCATATTTCCCTAAATATAAGATGTATATTGCTAATTAGACAGCTCCACTGGGATAAAGAATGACAGTTTGAAAGTTCACTTTATTTGTTTGAAATTATTTGCTTAAGTGACAATTCACGGATTGGCAATCATTGCAGATTATAGAGGCACCAGTAAAATGGATTAGTGTAGTAAAAGAATAAAAAGAAGGAAGGTTTAGATTAAGTTTTTCTCTATTTATGTCCCTCTGAGATATTTAAGTAATTTTGCATGTCTCTGACACAGATCATGATGTGTTTATTTTTAATAATTTTGCCAGCAGCAGAAGCAGGAATCGTTACAGGAGCACAATCTCAATGCATTTAAGCTTCACAATGACTCACTGACATTCACCATAGAATCTCCCAAACAAAAGTCAAACAGATATTTAATTACAAGTATTCTGATTTTTATTATTGTGAAGGGGCAGTGTTATAGAAAGCTTTCCTTTAGCTTCCTCGTCTGGTGAAGTTCACTCTGCCATGATCAAGGGAGAAGCTTTTGGCTTGCTCACACTGAGGAAGATGTTTCTGGAGCAGTGGTTGGCAGATAATGCCAGCAGGATGCAAAACCCCACACTGTCTAGTGTTCTTTCATGGCTTTATAAATACAGTATAGGAAGAAAAAGGGAGAAAATAGCAGAGTTTAATATATGTTACTGTTAATCTTTTTATCACAGTAGGAATACTGCTGTTCAGTAATAAGATTTGACACTCCTTTTTAACAGGCATCCATAAAGATTTGACTTTGGGCACTCCTGGCCACCTGTACCACTAAAGAGAAGTCTCCACTCACTATTTTTCAGGCAAGACATGGTGAGTTCTAAGAAAAATACCCTGTCTCTTGTATCCTGAAAATGATACATTTGTGATGGATTTTGACATCTGTGTGGAAGACATCTTTTTTGGGCCAACTAGAGAGCCTGGGTAGGCAAAGGTGATCCCCTCCTTTCTTTGGCTGAGCAGCACAGCCAGCTGCATCATCCCCACTTCATGGACTGCAGGCCAAAATCTGCTGGGGCACAGGTTTGTTCTCTGTAATGTATGTGGCAGTGTGAATGTGTGTGGTGAAAACAGTCAAAGTGAGGTTTGCAGTATAGACTATTCCCTGTTCCCTATTTCAGTGCCAGATACAACTTCTCTAAGACCACTTATTCACACATATAGTGGAGATAGTGGAGTAGAGTCTACAGTTATCCCCTTATTCCTGAAAAGGAAAATTTACATTGATTTTCACTTAATATAGCTGATGTTTACAGAAGAGCACACTGATTTTCCACACTGCTGTATATGGATTGTTTCTCACTGGCCTAACTGCAAATGCAGGTGCAGCAACTCAAGAAAATCTGGAAAGAGCAACTGGTATCAATCCCAGCAAATTGTATTTAAAAGTTTGGAACTCTTCTGGAGATTGGTTTCACAGCAGTGTAGATCAGGGAGTTTAGCAGTGTCTCCTGTTGTGGGACTGTTTAAAAATTTGTAGATACAAACCTGTGCTTTTAACTGTGAGCTGCACATTGAAAATTCTCCACTATATTTCAGGTAAACTTGACTGTACTTGTTAGTCAACATCTCTTTCCAGGACCTTTCACTTTCTACTTCATGTCACTTTAGTGTTTTGATACACTTATAAAAGAAAGAGTTCCTGCCGAAGGAGAGTGTTGTAGCCTAAGTAATTCCTGTTTTATTTAGTGTCCATTAAGTTCCTAATATCACATCTTAATGTTGTCACTATGCATGTTATGCATGTGTATTTCTCACACAGAGTCTGAAACTTTTCTTCAGTTTTTTCAGTGGTTACATTATTTAGGGCCAAATAGAAGGTAAAAATAGTTAAGCACACTGTACTGCTCTGTATCTGCCAGTATTAGAGAAGATAAGGTACACATGGGTAAAATTGATTCAAATTAAAAAAAATATATTTAATAAAGATACAAAAATAAATATACTAAAGCAGCTAGTAAACAAACTAAAAACTTCTGTATTTTCACATGTAGCCTGCAGCTTCTCTTTTAAAGTGTAAAAACCATGTCAACATTCAGTCTCATTACATCTTCACCTATTTGGACAATAAACAGTAAGTCCTACCACAGAACCCTTGCATTTCCTGCCTCTAATCCCCTCAAAATCTACTGCCTCTTAGACTTTTACCCTGTATGCTATTTCACTGCAGTTCTTGGAAAAGTGAGTTAAAGGCTTGTTTTGTTTTAAAAAATAAACAACTTTTTAATAGGGAGTTTTGTAGTGTTATGGAAAGAAGGGACATTTTATACTATTGCTCTTCTCTTCCTGCATCTCTTTAACAAATAGTGGGCACAAGTGCTGGAAATACATTTTTCCTAAAAATCATCCCTTTCCAGGTCAGAATTATTATAAAGCAAACTGGTAGTAAAGACAAGAAAGGTAGCAGAGGTTTTTAATCTGAGAACTCAGCTGGACTGTGTTGTACTGCCAGACTTATCCAAAGGGAGGACTGGGCGGAATTTTCAAGGTAAAGTTTTGTTTCCTGAATGTTCATTTGTCTCTTGTACTCAGTCATACAGAAACCCTGTCTTGAAGGCTAACACAAAATGGGATTCATGTTGCCTAATTGTAACCAGATCAAAATTAGTCATCTAAGATTGTGTCATCTTTCACTGTTGTCACAGGTACACATCAGATGTATCTTAAGCACACATTTTAGAATGAAGTCAAATAAGACATACTCTTTCTTCACAGCATGTTTAGAAAGAAAGACTAGAAAACTAATGGATAATACTTACCTAAGTGGCTGCTGCAAACTGAATTCCACTGTAAGTGAGCAAAGCAAGGAAACTATCTCACTGAAATTTCTAAGTAGACAAAATAATACCGAGCCTCGGTATACTTGAAATTTAAATAATAATTTAATAATCTAGAAATAGAATGAATTCTCTTTTAAAAGTAGGAATAGGAGTTACTCCAAGAACACTGTATTTCAATTAAATTTTTGTAACTCATTTTTATTTTGGTATCCAGTGTGAAACTTATCAAATGGAAAGAAACCTGGCACCAAAAATGAGATTTTTGCCTCTGTGGAAAATTCAGTAGTTTTTCTGCCACTATGAATATAGTTTATACATGGATAAAAATAGGAGAATAGTCATGGCTTATTTTTTGTTTTGTAAAATACTAGACATTGGATAATTGTATTTATCAACTTGCAGTTGTAGGAGAACAAGGTGTCAGGGGTTTTTTTCTGTTTTCAATTGTGAAAAAATAAAGTGTCTTCAATTCATCCTTGTGCCATAAACATTTGTGACAGTAAATATACTGCAGCAATCGTTACTTGTTGTGCCTGAAGAGTTTCCACTAGCCTCGAAACAATTTTATGCTCATTTTAATTGCCAACTGTAACAGAATAATTACTTTGATTTCACGGAACAATACATAACTAGAAGTGTGAGTTACATAAATCCTCACTGTTCTTTTAAATATTCTCTTGTGGGCTTTCTAGGATGTTGGGTTTAGCAGAACATGCTTTTTTCACCTCCAAAGTACTTTTAAAGACTAATTCCATCAGATTGTCTAAAACAGATATTTTAAAATTGCTAACATATATAGCAGCTTATACCACACAAAATCACCTAAATCTTGAGTTTTGAAAGATCCAATATAATATAGGATGACTAGGTGCAATAATGACCATGGCAAAACAGCATTACATAGTGTAGAAGGTTTCAGGTTGTGACAGCTTCACTTTGTTGTAGCTGGAAAAAATTCATTTCTAGCAAAAAAATGGACTATTAAATATTTATGAGTGACTCTCTCTTCCCCCACACCCCTCCCCTTGGAACCTAACTGAATGGTCATGGAGGCACTTAAAAAAGAAGACTAAAGAAGAGAGTTGAGCAAGAACAAGATATAAGTATTATACAAGTGCAAGAAAAACAATCTGCTTTCTCTCACACAAGTAATTGTAACATGTAGATGCTGGATTTTCACTGATCTGACACTATGCATGATACCATCCACCCAGAACTGACAAACTTTTCCCCGCGTTCCACCAGCATAACAATACAAGACCAGAACACACATCAGTGACTTTGAGATAGCTAATCTAATGAAATATGTTCCTGCTCACAGCAGAGGGTAAGAATGAGATGGATTTTAAAGTCCCTGCAAACCCAAAGCACACTATGGTTCTATTTTATGACTTGAAGAATTAATACACAGGTATAACTGACTGAAGAATGATGGGAATAGAAGGCTAACTATGGTGAGTACTGCAGGGCAGGTGGGTGCTATAGTTTACCCTGCAGACCCCGGGAAGAATTGCAAGGCACATTGAGTCTTTTTATCTTACTTCTAATCAACTGGGTCCAGTTAAATGCATTTGAGTGGCATCTGTAAAAGCCCTTTGAGTGTTCCAGGCTTTGCAACACCAGCTTACCTTCAAGACAGTGATACAGACTAAGAGAATGAGGCACCTAAATAAGGCTCCTGGAAGTCTGGTGCACAGGAAACCTGAAAACTAAGTGGATATTAGAAGGTAAAAGGAACAAATTATAGGGATATCTGAGCTCTTAGCACTTACCATTTTGGCAGTGTGTCAGAGCATTGTCAGAGAACAACATTCACTCTGATGCCCACTAGGGCAATTACTTAGAAGAAGAGATGTAGGTCATACATTTTTCTTGACTTGAGGGAATTCAAGAAAATCCTCTGGGAGCATGTTGCAGCTGAAAGGCTAGGCAGGTAGAGGGTGTCCTCCATGCAGTCTGTTGGAGCTGCAACAAAGAATTCATGGGGTCAACAAGATTATAGAGGGTAGAAGAAAACCAAGCAAAAAGAAGCCTGATAATGTGGATTTTGGTCTGAGGTAAGCTCAGAGTTCTGGTTTCTGCTCCATAGTTTCTGTTGCATTGAAAATCCTGTGATGTACAATTCAAAAATTAGTCCTAGGGCCAAACCTAACATATCTCCCTTTTCAGACGCATGTCCTGAATCACTGGCCTGTTCATGGCCACTTGCTCACTGCCCTCTGGGTCCAGATATCTGGTATTCCCTTTCACACAGTGGCAAGACTGGAAAGGCTTCATTGTTAAGGTAGAGAGGATCTGGTATGAATCCCAACATGTCTCATCTCTAGTTCTCATCATTTTCTTTAGGGCAGATAGAGAAGGTCCCTCTTGTGCTAAATGAAATGTATTGAATCATAGAACATGCCATTGAGATTTGATGACATAAATAATTCCTGGAGACATGTAAGGAACTACTTTGAAAGATGAATATACCTGGTATCTTATCCATAATTTTCAAATTTAAAAATGAAAGATGTTCCTTTTTTCTCATCTCATTGTGTCTTATACTATTTGCCTATTTATGTAATAAATATAGTTCCACTCCACAAATTTTTATGTAAAATATAAACATGTTGATTCTTGCTAGAACAAATACTTTACCATACTTTCAAAAGCCTTAGAAGTTGAGGTGACTTGGACTTTATGTAGTCCAAATCAAAATGCACTGAGATGCCTGATGTTTGCAAGAAAAATAATTGGTTTAATACATTTTTCAGCATACGTAATGTAAAATGGGCTGCTTTCCTTTGGGTACAATAAAAGCAGATTATTTAATTAAAATTTTTCCTTGTTTCTCTTCTAGTGAAAATGGTCCATTATAAAAGAATTAATACAAGTATGGTCTTCCCCATGTACTGATTGTCCATGTTTAGTCAAGACATTACATTTTTAGGCAAGTTTGCCTAAGAATCTCACAAAATTAATTGCTGAAGTAAATTCTGTCTTACTTTCTTCTCCATATATTTTCCCTATGTTCCCATTATGACTAGGCATCCCATTCTTTTGCCATATAAGTTCTGCATAAAGAGATTTTTATTACAGCAAATGGTCATTGAAGTGCACAGGAGCCTTTGAAATCTCTGTCATGGGAGGTCTTTTAGAACAGGTTCAGAAAACATCTGTCGTGTACTGATCCTGCCACGAACTAGAGGAATAATCCTATAACCTCTTGAGGCTGCTCTAGGCAATGAGTCTATTTTATATGCAATTCTGTCAAAACTGTCAACACTACATATGTACCTGAATTATTTCTTAATAGGAATAGAATATGTACAAGAGAAATTTAGATAATGGACCAAAATATTTTCTTTCTTTCTCTCTTTCTTTCTTTCTTTCTTTCTTTCTTTCTTTCTTTCTTTCTTTCTTTCTTTCTTTCTTTCTTTCTTTCTTTCTTTCTTTCTTTCTTTCTTTCTTTCTTTCTTTCTTTCTTTCTTTCTTTCTTTCTTTCTTTCTTTCTTTCTTTCTTTCTTTCTTTCTTTCTTTCTTTCTTTCTTTCTTTCTTTCTTTCTTTCTTTCTTTCTTTCTTTCTTTCTTTCTTTCTTTTCAGAAGGGGATTCTGCAATTGTTCTGTGTGGAACACACAAGGGGTTGTGGAATTCTACAGCTGGTAGGGGTTATGTTTGCCCCATCTGTCTCTGATTTCTAAGGATGAAACAAATGTTCAGTAATAAGTCATTCGTTTGTGTGCTATACATGTTGTGTTAAGGCAGTTTATTTAGAATAAGACATTTTCAGAGCAGATTTCACACAAAGTATTTCTAAATACTTTGCAGCAATTATTTTTAATCTTGGAAATATGTAGGTCTTTCTTGTGGTTGTTTGAGTACTTCTATGCCCTGGTGTCAGTGGGAAAGTAGCTATAACCCATCAGTCAATCAACTGGCACCAACTGGCACATGGCTGTAATAAGGGTCTTGTGAAAAAAGATTATTACTATTGTAGTAATAGTTTTTCCATCTGTGAATCTCAACACAAGATCATGAGACAGCATACACAGTCTGTGTATAGAGAAACTGATGCTTAGAGGGAAGTAACTTGTTTAAAGTCAGCAAGTAGACTTGCAGCAGAATTGGGAACAGGACCAGATTTCCCAGAACCCCATTTTAGTATCTGATTTACTCAGCTGTGCTCCTTTCCTTGATTTCCCTTCCCATCCCTGTCCAAGTTCCCCTCCTCTCAGGTCTTGTTTCATTTTCAGACATGCAATTACTGCTATCTAAGGTTTATGCTACAAAAAGTAGACAGTAACATAGGAACTTGGCTTCAACAGCAAGGAAAAGAACAGAAGAAATACACTCTATATTGGTACTATTTTGCTGATATTTTAAAAATATCTTGAATTCATTTGCTACTGTATCTTCCTGCTTCCTAGATATAACTGTATATAATTGTCTGAAAATAAAATTACTTGTCTACTGTTTTTGAGTTCCATTTTTCTTTCTTGTGCTCTAGAATGTTCTTTAGTTAGCTAATATGGGCATATAAATTAATTTGATAAATATAATGATTTCTATTAGAAAATTACACTTTTAGACTGCCCAAATTGTTATCCGTGTACAAATGCTACAGCAAAAACTTTGCTTTTGGCTATATTATAGCCTGCAGTGCTGCTGCTTTACTTGAGCAGAAAAATATAATTTCAAGGTACATATATGCTTTTGTAAATATTACTTCAGATTGAAAATTTATTGTCTTGTATGAGATGGAAAATGATCATTTTATTTTAAGCTCTTGCTCAGTTTTTGTACAAAAAGAGTCTGTCAAGCCTGATAGATGTTTCTTTATTTTATTTTCTTTCAAGAAAAATATAGATGTATATTTCACTTCTTTTCAGTGGGATTCCCTTCATTTCCTTTGCCTAAGATTCATAGAAGATCAATGATGTCTATAGATTCTTTACTACACATGGGACATCAGGGAGAATTGTTGAAATGTATAGCAATATTGAGCTAGTAGATTCCTGAAAATGCAAATCAGGATCCCACACCTTCAAAAAGCACACAAGCAGACAAAGACACATCAGTCCATGTCAGCATTTCAGTCATAATTTTGCTGCAGTTAACATGAACATTTACTCAGGTGTTACTCTTCTTGCCCTACATGCTAAAAAAAATAATTGCTGTGTAGATTTAGTGATTAACTGATGCAGGATGGAGCTAGGTGAGAACCACACTGCCTCAGTACTTGGCTAGTACTGTTTTGCCATAAGGAAACATGCTAAATGAGATTGGAACCTACTCTACTCTGACCCTCCTGCTGATACCAGGATCAGCTAAAATAGGCTGCCCAAGACTGCCTTCAGCTGGATTTTGGATAATTCCGAAGAAGAAGACTCCACAAATTCCTTCTTCAACCTGTTCCAGTGTCCAATAACTCTTAAATAAGAAATGTTTTTTTCTTTCATATTTAAAGAGAATTTCCTATACTTCAGTTTTGATTTTTCTTTCTTTTCCTGTTACTGGACACCTTGATCATGATTATTATCTTAAATACATTTTCAGTTCAGCAATTGATAGCACGAGAGAATAAGGCAGAATCAAAGCCTTAAACATAATGCAATAAGTGAAACTGTCGCTTTCTAACTAGCCCAGCTTTCTCATGTCATTCGTGCAGATGTGACAGGATGCAAACCCACTCTGTTCAAGCAGCAAAGTTGTACTCCGAAGAGTGTTTCTTTCAAACTCAGCATGACTTTAACAAACTGAAAACTTCTACAAAATATATTGTTGTATATTAAAACTTTATTCCTTCAAGCACTTTGCTAAAAACATCAGCTGCTTCCTAGCACAAAGACGTAGAATTGTCTACAGGTTACTTTTCTGTTTTTCAGATCCTGCCACATTTTTTCTAGCATTTGCATAAGATATGCACTTTAAACTTTGTTTTCCACCTACAATAAGTATTTTTTGTCTAATTTTATTTTTAGCTTTACTTTACACATTTTATGAAACATTGACTTTTAGAGATGCCTTACTAGGTGTACTTGGCCTGATTTCAATAGGAGGAATTCTAGTTTTGACAACATTTTCTTTAACTTGTTCCTTTTACTTTCTATCTTTTCATTTCTGTGGAGCATCTTTCTACAAAATCCTGTGTAAAAAATCTTCTAGATTTCCATATAACACTGTAAAATTATAATTTTGCTGTCATAAATGTCCGTATATATCTTCAACATTCACAATTTTTATTAGGAACTCACAGAATAAGCATCAGATGTGCAGCATTTTTGAGCACTGTGGAAAAGAAAATTCAAGGTGTAAATATAACTTTCCATTCTCATACTCATAAGGTTATTGCTAAAATATTTTTCCTCTTATTGTTTCAACATAAAAAATTCTGTTTCTATGTCACCCCCTGTAGTCTAAAGTCTTAGATATCAAGGAATTTTGACAGAATCCCAGGAAAGATAGTTAACTTTGTCAAGTCATTGGAAAGACTTAAGAAAATATTGCTCAGTTCTCTATATGAGATGCGGGGAGCCTTTGAGGTTATACATAACACAGGGAATGAAAGCCTTGATGCATCACCTTTTATCATCCAGCTTGCATGGAAATCATAAAACTGAAACTTCTCATGCTTAAAAAGATTTATAACCTTCATTGTCAGAAGTTAGAGACAAAGGCACCAATTTTTATTAGCCTGTATTTTAATATAACCATTATTCTCTGCAGTTTAGCGCACATATTTCTAAATGCAGAGCTTATAATATTATACAGTACTGATTTGGGCAAATTGCTTTTCTCTCACTGAAATGTGTTTTCATTAGATATTTGAAGGATAAGAGCAGTTTGCCTTTAATCTATAAAAGTACTTTACACAGTGAAATGACATTGAGAAGGGGGTATATTTTCATCTTCAGGTAAATAAATCTTTAATTCCACGCTCTGCACAAGAACTTTGCCACTGAATTAAACAGTTATAATTTCATATTCATTTTTAACTTTGTCTTTCCTTGGGTATCTGCTCTGTCTTGAGGTTTTGCCTGAATCTGGCATTTAATGGCTGGACTAAAAGCCAAAAGAGGCATTTTGCTGTGTCTGGTAAAAAATACATAATAAATCATAGAATCATATGATTTTAGGGGCTGGAATGGACCTTACAGATCATCTAGTCCCAGCCCCCTTGAAATGGGTAGGGACACCTCCTCAATAGACAAAGTTGTTCAAGGCTTCATCCAACCTGGCCTTGAACACTGTCAGGGCTGGGACATCCACTACCTCTGTGGGCAGCATGCTCTAGTGTCTCACCACCCTCACAGTAAAAAGCTTTTTCCTAATATCTAACCTAAATTTCCTCTCCACCAATTTGAATCCAGCTCAAGGCCTCATCCAGCCTGGCTTTGAACACTGCCAGGGTTGGGGCATCCACTACTTCCCTGGGCAACCTGTGCCATTGTCTCACCACCCTTATAGTAAAAAGCTTTTTCCTAGTATCTAACCTAAACTTCCCCTCCTTGAATTTGAACCCGTTACCCCTTGTCCTATCACTGCAGTTCCTAACAAAGAGTCCCTCTCTGGCTCCCCTGTAGCCCCTTCGGATACTGAAAAGTTGCTATGAGGTCTCCACACAACCTTCTCTTCTCCAGGCTGAACAGCCCCAGCTTCCTCAGCCTGTCTTTATAGGGGAGATGCTCCAGTCCTCTTACCAACTTTGTGGCCTCCTCTGGACTTGCTCCAACAGTTCCATGTCCTTCTTATGTTGAGGGTACCAGAACTGCATGCAGTATTCCAGGAGGAGTCTCACAAAATCAAAGTGGAGGGGGAGAATCACCTCCTTTGGCCTGCTGTCCACACTCCTTTTAATGCAGTCCAGGATTAGATTGGCTTTCTGGGCTGCTAGCACACACTGCCGGCTCATGGTAAGTTTCTTATCTACCCTGACCTCCAAGTCTTTATCCCTGTTTCTGGACTCAATTCGTTCTCCACACAACCTGTAGGTGTCTCTGGGATTGCCATGACCCAGATGTAGGACCTTTCACTTTATTTTGTTGAACTTCATGAGGTTTGCATTGGTCACCTCTCAAGCCTATCAGGGTCCCTCTGGATGGCACATCCCTTCCCTCTAGCGTGTTGACTACCCCACACATCTTGGTGTCATCAGTGAACTTACTGAGGGTGCACTCAATCCACTATCCATGTTGGCGACAAAAGTGCCAGCCCCAGCCCCAACCCCTGAGGGACACCACTCGTCACTGGTCTCCACATGCACAATGAGCTGCTGACCACAACTCTCTGCACGCGACTGTCTAGCCAGTTCTTTATCAACTGAGTGGTCCACCCAACAAATCCATGGCTCTGCAGTTGAGATACAAGGATGTTGTGTGGGACATAAGTCCAGGTTGCTCTGCCCCTATCCACAAATT
>NW_008653395.1:8699-15157 GCF_000695815.1 Acanthisitta chloris | reverse complement strand
CAGCTGCCCGCGGGAGAGCGGTCCCGTCCCCGGGTGTCAGCCCCGCGCTCCGCGCTCCCGGGGGGTCGGCATGGTGAGCTCCGGGCAGCAGGGCGACACCTAGTTGAGTAAGGAGGGGTGAGAGGAATCGGAGCAAAGAGAAACAAGTGATGCACCATACAGTCACACAGCACCTGCTGACTGATGCCCAGCCCGTCCTCCAGCAGCGATTGGCAATTCCTGGCCAGCTCTGCCCAGTCTGTGTGCTGAACACTACGTTCTGTGGTATGGAATGTCCCTTTGGCCAGTTCAGGTCAGCTGTCTGATCTGTACTGGGTCCTGGCTTTTTGATCACCTGCTCCGTGTCGGAGCGTGGCAAACTGAAAAAGACGTAGAGTACGCGCTACCTAGCAGCCGCTAAAACATCAGTGTGTCATCAACATTATTCTTGTACTGAATTCAAGATGCAGCAGTGTACCAGCTTCTGAGAAGAAAATTATCCCAGCTGAAAACAGGACACTGGGTTACTGTGCCCAGGTCAAGGTGCGATGTTGTAGTCCAGCTGCTCACAACACTCAGTGCCCATTCCCCCTTCTGTGCCCCCACATCTGTGTGCTTCTTGCCCATCTATTAATCTGACTGCAGATGGTCTCAGCCTTCCTCTTAGTGAAAAACTCCAGCCTAAAGGTTTGCAGAAACATAAACCAAACCCAGCAGTAACACAAAGCACGGTTGGTCAGTTTTTCAGGCAGATATCAGGTTCTGTTTCCAATGAACTTAGGAGCTAGTCTATAAAGATATGTTTGGAAAATAGTGTTTTAAAAACACTTTCATTAGACGTTTTGGCAGACAGTGTATGAGGACAACGATAGCTAAGTTAAGAATGAACAATATCTTTCATTTATTGATCTTCAAAGTCTTGCATTTGTGCCTGAAATCTATGAAAAAACAGAGGATGAGCAAACATTACCATAAGCAGGTTTACAAATTTATTAGGTTAGCTCTTTTGGGAATCATGTTTTCACGGGAGAGTAGAGAGCTCTTTTTCCTTCTCCATTGCTTTTTGGTCACATTCACATGAACATTGTGTTTACTCTTTATCATGTAGAAAGACATCTATAGTGTGCTCAAGTGAAAAATTGATCCATATTTAAGAACACCAAGAAAAACTATGTATTTAAAGTAAACTTGAAAGTGTATTTATAGGAAAATTTATTTAAAGTTAAAAAAAATTATGTGTTCTGCATTTACTGTGTGAATACATACTGTTTTAGTGATTTCTAAGACAAGCTATTAACAAAAACTTTGCAGAGCACCTGCAAAAGACGGGAAATCCATCTGGATCACAAGACAAAGTTTCAGTTCTTGATTCTGGACCAGAAATGTCTGAACCTAAGTTGGCTGTGGCTCCTGTGGTAATGTCGAAGTTGTCTGCGAAAGCACCTGAATTTTATCCATCAGGCTACAACCAGACCTTCAATCCGAATTTCACCGTGAGTGTTTTTACTTCTTTCCTGGGTATATGCCAATTTACTGACACTAAAATTCACAACATTTTCTTGAGATCTCTTAGGGATCTCTTCAGCAAATACAGAGCTCAAGTTACCTGATATTAAAGATAAAAAGAACTCTGATTGTAACCTCCAGAGTCACAGTCAGAATATTAAGTGGTAATGGGTGAATGTTATGGTATAGAGGAGAGTCTTTAGTGTAGGAAATTTTGCCAAAGCTTGCTGCAGGTAACCACATTCCTGGTTGATTACACCAAGTATTAGTTGCATCCAACATGAGAGTGAGCTATTTTTTTGGCAACTACCTGTGTTGCAGTTAATATCCGTGCTGCATTTTAAGTAAAGGCTTAGCTGCACTTTTATGGAGAATTCACAGGTTTTTGAAGAAAGTGTGGGGGAAAGCTGGAACTTCAGCTTTTCTGAGCACAGGCTTTGCCTTTCCTGAATTTCCTGTGCCACAGGTATGATTCGTCATGACTGCCTAACTCAGTGTGGCATCATGTGTCTTGTAGTTCCTTCAGTGGTAGTGTGACACTAAAGGACAAAAAGGTAGGGAAACACTCATTCCCAGCAGTTACCTGCCTGCACACCTAGTAAGAAATATATGTGCAACCAGACTGAAGGTGATCTCAGATCGATATGGTAGATGCATCATGTAGTAGAAGTTGGTACTTTTATTTTCTCCCCCGTTGCCTTCCATGTTACTGTTTCAGTAATTCTATGCCAGGGAAGATCTGTGTGAATTCTTGGAATATCCTTTTGTTACCCTAACAGCCAGACTCTGGTACTATATCTAAACAAGTGGAAAGTATTACAAATAGAATGAAATTATAGAAAACAACAAGCAGAAGCAAATAGATTTTGAATAATTTGTAGAAAAATACTTCATTTGAATGCTAAATATGGTGGTTTGGTGTTTTGAAATCTTTTCCTCCCCAGTAAAATTGATGTTACCAGCTTTGAGGGCTCTCCAGGATAGTACAAACCCGTAGCCAATATACAACTGTTAACAAAATCCGAGCGGTAACATGTTCAATGAACGGACTGTCTAGCTGAGAAGTAACTACTTTGCTCCAGTACAGGTTATATTGTTTCTTTAAAGCGTTTTAATTTCAAGAACAAAAAAAGAGCCATTTGGAATGGCATAAATTGTGCACACTTAAAATTGCAGAAGGTCTAGGCCACAGTGTTGCTTTTCAGCTGTTTTGCAAAAGCACCACAAGCATGTGGGAGTTCCTGGTTGCTATGTTGTAGGAGTATCCTATGAATATGACTCATGTATTAATAAAAATACCTCTTAAAATTAGGAAAACCTAGAGCATTTATTTGGAAGTATGTTTCAGGGACTTCCATCAGAACATACCAGGCATAGAACAGTGACATTTCAGACTTTCAGCCTTTCCTACTACAAAATTTGTTGGGTTTTTTACTTTAATGACTGAGTTAATTTCGTAAGCTGGGCTCACTTGCAAGAAAAATAGGAAATTTAAAACACTTGACTATTACACAGATTCTGACCATGGGTTTTAAAATTTGAATCAAAACAAAGTTTTAAGAAACTTCTGTCTTTCTGAATTAAAATTAGAACCTTTTGGCTTTCATTTGTTATGGCCTTTGGAATCTTTAGATGTGAAAACTATTATACACAGTGACTTTGCTGTTAAACACTTACTGGTTTGGAAATAGTGTTGATTTTTTTTTTCTTTGACTATACATTATTGTATTTACTGTCTGTATCCTTATAACATTTGATTATTAGGTAAGTTAATTTCGAGTCAGTTCTGATACTCAAAGCTATCAATTACCTGTGAAGATAGTTTAAGGGGCTGCACAGGCATGCATAGATGGTTCTGTCTGTGCTGTCTGAAGTCTTTGTACTTCAGTTTGCAATAACTTTATTGTAGACTTGTTGAGTTCATGTAATCTAAAGGGAGGGGAAAGCCTGTTCCTATGAAGTCTGAAGAAAAATCAATGATAAATTATCAGTTACGAGATATAAGAAAATGGTAATTAGCACATGCACAGAAACTGAGTCCAAGAGCAGATTTGCCTCATGAATCTTTTCTGTAGACTTTGTTTTATTTTTATGTAAATTACAGGACTTTTAGTACCTATTTGGCCTTCTATTCCTATGTCTATAAAATCATGTTTTGATTGGTGACTCTTCTGTTGTGAAGGATCCCGTCCTGTAGCTATCAGACATGAGGGAGAAGAATTACTGCTGGCTTGACTGAGAAATCATTGGAATGAATGGAAAATTTCTTGTTGACTTTCATGGCTTTGAATCATAAATGAATTGTAATGAATGTGTAATCTTATAGTCTTGTGTTAGCCAATTGCTGTTTAAAAATATTCAAGAGGCATTTCCTTTGTTTTCCTTGAGCTGATACAATGTATGGTGGTATCTGTATGACAAAGCTTAAATTCTGCAATGAGACATGCAAGTAGTTTATGTCTAGAAGTTGCCAGGCTAAATTTAGTTAGTTTTTGAAGTATCAAGTGTAAGTAATTTAGCAATATACAACTTTAGTATGATATTTTAATTACTCATTTTTCTCTGCCATTTGTTCATTTTCCTGGCACAGTTACTAAAACCTAGTCTGCCTTCAGAGTTGCTTATTTAGTACAGGTAGATGAACTAGCACAGAGTTTAGCCTCCGTGTTTAGCCTCTTAATTACAGCATGGAAATTCAGGAATATGCAGGGACGCCAGTATACCAAATGGCCTCAGGATCCCTTACAAAACAACAATCTTCTGCTCCAAGATTGAATTCTTAATAAGTGAGTATGAGAGGAAGACACCTTCCTATCTGCTGAACGAGGATCTCATAGCGATCTGATGGCTGCCAGAAACAGCATCTTCTTTTACTAGCTGCAGTGATTGCATGTTCTGCAACCTGGCTGGAGAGTTTTCCAACAGGTTGTTCGGAGAGGTGCTAGTTCAGCTCTATATGATTAAACTGCAGTAGCTGCACAATAACATGATAGTTCTGTGGAACAAAACAGTTTTAAGCTTATTGTACAGAACTCTGTCTGGGCTATTTGAAAATGCCTAATCAAAGTTGATCTTCTTTGCAAAGCCAAGTATTTAGCAGGTCACACATAGGCCTGTTAGCCTTTACTTTCTGGTTTTGTAAGCCATTATAGTTGTAGAATACCTTGGGTTGGAAAGGACCTCTGAAGTTCCTGTGCTTCAGTCTTCAGCTCAAAGCAAAACCACTCAGATCAGGTTTTTGAAGGCTTTATCCTTGAGGGTAGTAGCAATTTACCAGCATTTCCATAAACCCGTATTTTTTTTCCTGTTTGTGATGGGCAACATGAAGTTACTTAGTCTTTATTATTATTAACTCAGCAAATACTCTACTTGATTAACCATAATAGGAAATCTTTCTAGTTTTACTTTTGTTACATTGATGTGTCCCCCACCTCACTAGCTTAAGTTGTATAACCTTATGGCAAGTGTCTGAAAAATTTTGGAAAGTCTGCTCTTTTCCCCACACATTCTTCACAAGTCATGAAATTAATGTCAGCACTGGATTTTCAACAATGTGTCTGTCTTTCTAAACAGTTCATATCCAGATAAAAAATCTTCACAGATGCATGTTGCTTCACAGTAGAGGAGTGACTGAAGCATTTTAGAGACAAAGCAAATGAAAACTCTTTAAGGGAGGGGTGGTGGGGAGAGGGGTAATATATTTATAAACTTTGTCAGTGTATTTATGTACACTAAGTGAAGAAAATGTTTTTAGCATTTTAGCTCATTATTTCATTGCAGTAGATATACTTTAAATCTTGTTCAGTTGAGAATTCTGATATGTCTTGAATTGCTAATTTTAAGTCATTCTTTAGCAGTCCCTCTTCAGATTCCTCCTTGCACTTCTGAAATCTGTGAGATGCTTCTCACAATCTTTTGTGTAGTGTGACAAAGTGAGTTATTTGTACTCTGTTACTACTAGTGAATTACAAAGTGTGCTGCTTTCTTTGCTATTCCCCTCCTATACTAGGATTATAATCATCCTGACCAGTAGTGACTTTTGACGCTCTTACATTCATTTCTGACTGGACAAAATCAACATTCTTCTGTTCCATCAGTGGGAGCATAAACATTGATAAAGTGATTCTGTGTCAGCTCCTCCTGTCTTTAGGGGGATAGGTGTGTTTACTGTCTGGTTTTTAACCTCAGTATGTGCAAATTAATGGAACACCATCTGAATAGTTTCATTTCATGCCTTGTAACCTTTCATCTGTTGCCAAGAGATGCAAATTTGCTGGCTTTAAAATATCAGTTTTCCTGGTGCATGGGAACACTACACTGTATTTATTGTATTCCTTTAATTTCTGCCCCTGCTGCATATTTCTGGAACACTATACAGACTATCTAAACCCAAAATCCTTTGTTTCAAATTTTCAATTCTTTTTTCTTCTACAGTTCATGTATCCACAGTACAGTTTGTGTGCACATCAGGAATGGGAGTTGAGCCTCAGTTTCGTAGTTTTAACAAATATACTTTGTTTGTTAGTTGATCTTGCACCCAAATGGGGACATTGCTTGATTTCTTTTTAATCCATGTATTTTGCTGAGAGACCCTAATATCTATAAAAATACATTACCTGGTTCTTAAGGTAGTCAAACTACAAGAGTTTTCTCATGTATGTAGAGATTTGAGACTAAGGGCTGTGTGGTTACTTCTGGACATAATAAGTGTAACAATGTTCTTTTTAAGTAGTTGTGTTGGAGAATGGCTAAGAGGGCGGGGACATAATCCTGGGAATGCACCTGGGGAAGGCTAAAAAGAGCAAGGACACAGTCCCCTGGGAACGCACCTGGGAATGCAGTGTGTACAAGCAAGGCTCTGGAGATAGTAACTTATATATAGATAGAGAGTAACTCAGCTGGGCAGATGGTGGGGGCAAGTTGTCCTTGAGTGTGAGACAAACAAGTTTGAGACAAACAGCTAGGAAAGCAGG